>NC_134398.1:170310853-170534710 GCF_050003625.1 Haematobia irritans
ATACGTGCAGATTAGTCAAAGCTCTAGACTGCTCTGGGAGCAGTCCACAGCTTATTGCTGCGAGGATTCTGAAGACTACCAATCCGACCGGCAGTGTCGACTACCTGTAAGAGACTTAAAGCAACACAGTACTGTTTTATAAGAGGAGTAAGAACTCGCATGGTTTGCTTAAATTGAGGTCTATACTATAGGCTTCATGAAGACATATATTTCATATAGGTTAGGCAATTTAGTTCAGTGTATCGAATTAAAAGGAGTCCATGTCATACAGACACGATTATCGATAAAGCGATTGTGACAATTTTAAATCAGGTAATGCACATAAATTGGTACTATAAGTTAAGATTTTATGCCAAGGTTGTAGACTTTAGTTCAGTACAGCCCACTTTTTTCACACCGAGAAGCTTCACATGCAATGACTAATGAAGGATTTGCTTTCTTTGTGATGTTCCTTTGCAGTTTGTGAAGGGCTATGCAGTAAACTAGAACGCATTTCATCACTGCTGTTTATTTCCCTCTCACAAGCACTCTGATGTAATCAGTATTAGATCATCCGATTATAATATATATATATATATATTTTTTTTTTTTATAATTTCCTTAATTGGTATTTATATTATCCAAGCTTATGTAAAATTATATTCCAATTTTCATGACAAATATTTCTCTTCATAATGTTCAATTTCCCAAGAAGTCATTTCATCGAGAATTTTCCATGAAATATTATAATTACATTATTTATCAAAGGGCAAATTATGTATGTTTACGAATAAAAAAAACGAAAACAATTTGAAGAATGTCCATTTAAATAACTTAAATGTTTCATTGGAATTATTTCGAAAACAATATACACACAAAAATTAGTGACTTAATAAATGTTTTTTTTTTTTTTTTTTTTTTTTTTTTGTATTCCATTGCTTTTGTGTGTTGGAGAAAGTTGTTTTGCTGCCAAAGATGGTCTACAAATGAACTTCTTTTTTTCTTTGCTGCTTAAATGCTGTGTTCATTATCATCAGCGAATGATATAAGAAAATCATAAACAATTTTATTTCCTTCATAAAACATCTTGAGATGGTAAATCCACCCCTCTTAAGTTTGTTTTTTTTTTTCTGAAACGACAACTCATGTAGGCACTCAGCATGCTCCAAATCTTCTTTTTCTCATATTCGCCCTTCTTGTAAAGCACTTGCCCTAGAGGCAAGTGTTTATAACATAAATCAATTGTCGCAAACTGGAAAGTCGTCCCCTATAACCCAGTCGCATGTAGGCAGACAGACATAGGGTTGGACGGACGGACTGACGTACGGACAGACGGACGAACAAATGTATTTCTTGGGATCACCAGCCAAAGATATAAAAATCCACAAACGCTTATATCCACATCCATCCAGAAGACAATGACGGTGACATAGAGAACCGAACATATGTCATAAATTCTGTTTTAAATGTTAATATCATATGTATGTTTAAACCTCAACAAAACGAGCATTAGCGAATGCTTGAAGAAGTGGAGTGGGACACATTGGGAAAATTTAGAAAATGCTTATATTAAAATCAACCTAAACGTAGATATCTAAGAACTTTCTTTGCAATAAATAAATATTTTTATTAACTTGACTCTCCACCATTTTCATAAAGTTACGTTAGAGCAAGGTTAGATAAACAACTTTTAAACCGTACAATGGATACGTACTCGTATGAATATAATCTATATACAAGCCACGGTTGTGCAATGGTTAGCATATCCGCCTTGCATATAGAAGGTCGTGGGTTCGATTCCTGCTTTGACCGAACACCAAAAAGTTTTTCAGCGAAGGATTATCTCACCTCAGTAGTGCTGGTAAGATTTCTGAGTGTTTCAAAGCTTCTCTAAATGGTTTCACTGCAATATGGAACGCCGTTCGGACTCGGCTATAAAAATGTGGCCCCTGTCATTGAGCTTAACAAAGAATCGGGCAGCACTCAGTGATAAGAGAGAAGTTCACCAATACGGTATCACAATGGACTGAATAGTCTAAGTGAGCCGGATGCATCGGGCTACCACCTAACCTAACCCTATTGACCGATGATCACTCCCCGTTCGTATTCATCGACCTGCGGACAAAATAGATGACTAATATTTTTGCCAAAATATCCTAAAGACAGCATTGATGCTCTAGGCAGACAAATATTTCAGCAAAGTACTCAACCAAGAATGGATGAGACCGGACACCAAAAAGTTGTGGTAACACAATGGACTGAATAGTCTAAGTGAGCTTTAAATTGCTGACTGCCACTATACCTAACCTAACCTAAGAATGGGTAAGAATGGAAAGAGCGCCCGCTTCTTTTCTACACCACAAAGGCTATCAAAATCTCCGAATCTCAATACTTTTAACTTTTGCATCTGAGGAATTTTAGAAATTAAGGTTGACACTAAAAATACCAAAGTGTCAATGATTCAAAATGCCGCAGAACAGCGAATGCTTTGCCGAAGGTTTGTAGGCCATAATTCCTCAGCAAACAAAGCGTCGCTAAAAAAGTAGTGAAAATATTCTTTTTGGATCTGGAAGTGGTGCAAAATTGGCGCAGAAGCGATGGGCTTGTCATATGACGGTTGTCCACCATTTGAACAGCCATTGCAATGAATTTGTATCACTTCATTAGGTGTGATCCGAGTTCAATGCTTTGGATGTGAATTAAAAATGTTTGTGATATTTTGCCAAATAAATAAATTTCAAATTCAAAAAATGTAGCATTTTTATACCCTCCACCATAGGATGGGGGTATATTAACTTTGTCATTCCGTTTGTAACACATCGAAATATTGCTCTAAGACCCCATAAAGTATATATATTCTGGGTCGTGGTGAAATTCTGAGTCGATCTAAGCATGTCCGTCCGTCCGTCCGTCTGTCCGTCCGTCCGTCTGTCCGTCTGTCCGTCTGTCCGGCTGTCCGTCCGTCTGTGGAAATCACGCTAACTTTCGAACGAAACTAGCTATCGACTTGAAACTTGGCACAAGTAGTTGTTATTGATGTAGGTCGGATGGTATTGAAAATGGGCCATATCGGCCCACGTTTACGTATAGCCCCAATATAAACCGATCCCCAAATTTGGCTTGCGGAGCCTTCCGGAGCAGCAAAATTTATCCGATCCGGTTGAAATTTGGTACGTGGTCTAAGTATACGGTCTCTAACAACCATGCAAAAATTGGTCCATATCGGTCCATAATTATATATAGCCCCCATATAAACCGATCCCCAGATTTGACCTCCGGAGCCTCTTGGAGGGGCAAAATTCATCCGATCCGGTTGAAATTTGGTACCTGATGTTAGTATACGGTCTCTAACAACCATGCAAAAATTGGTCCATATCGGTCTATAAATATATATAGCTCCCATATAAACCGATCCCCAGATTTGACCTCCGGAGCCTCTTGGAGGAGCAAACTTCATCCTACCCGATTGAAATTTGGTACGTGGTGTTAGTATATGGTCTCTAACAACCATGCAAAAACTGGTCCATATCGGTCCATAATTATATATAGCTCCCATATAAACCGATCCCCAGATTTGACCTCCGGATCCTCTTGGAGGGGCAAAATTCATCCGATCCGTTTGAAATTGGGTACCTGATGTTAGTATACGGTCTCTAACAAGCATGCAAAAATTGGTCCATATCGGTCCATAATTATATATAAAGGGTGATTCTTTTGAGGTTAGGATTTTCATGCATTAGTATTTGACAGATCACGTGGGATTTCAGACATGGTGTCAAAGAGAAAGATGCTCAGTATGCTTTGACATTTCATCATGAATAGACTTACTAACGAGCCACAACGTCGAATTTTCAGTGAATGGGCCCTAGAAAAGTTGGCAGAAAATCCGCTTTTTTATCGACAAATTTTGTTCAGCGATGAGGCTCATTTCTGGTTGAATGGCTACGTAAATAAGCAAAATTGCCGCATTTGGAGTGAAGAGCAACCAGAAGCCGTTCAAGAACTGCCCATGCATCCCGAAAAATGCACTGTTTGGTGTGGTTTGTACGCTGGTGGAATCATTGGACCGTATTTTTTCAAAGATGCTGTTGGACGCAACGTTACGGTGAATGGCGATCGCTATCGTTCGATGCTAACAAACTTTTTGTTGCCAAAAATGGAAGAACTGAACTTGGTTGACATGTGGTTTCAACAAGATGGCGCTACATGCCACACAGCTCGCGATTCTATGGCCATTTTGAGGGAAAACTTCGGAGAACAATTAATCTCAAGAAATGGACCGGTAAGTTGGCCACCAAGATCATGCGATTTGACGCCTTTAGACTATTTTTTGTGGGGCTACGTCAAGTCTAAAGTCTACAGAAATAAGCCAGCAACTATTCCAGCTTTGGAAGACAACATTTCCGAAGAAATTCGGGCTATTCCGGCCGAAATGCTCGAAAAAGTTGCCCAAAATTGGACTTTCCGAATGGACCACCTAAGACGCAGCCGCGGTCAACATTTAAATGAAATTATCTTCAAAAAGTAAATGTCATGGACCAATCTAACGTTTCAAATAAAGAACCGATGAGATTTTGCAAATTTTATGCGTTTTTTTTTTTAAAAAAGTTATCAAGCTCTTAACAAATCACCCTTTAGCTCCCATATAAACCGATCCCCAGATTTGAACTCTGGAGCCTCTTGGATGAGCAAAATTCATCCGATCTAATTGAAATTTAGTACGTGGTGTTAGTATATGGTCTCTAACAACCATGCAAAAATTGGTCCATATCGGTCCATAATTATATATAGCTCCCATATAAACCGATCCCCAGATTTGACCTCCGGAGCCTCTTGGAGGAGCAAAAGTCATCCGATGCGGTTGAAATTTGGTACATTTCGTTAGTATATGGCCTCTAACAGCCATGTAAAAATTGTCAAATTTTATTACTATAGAAAGTCTTGTCAAAATTTCATTTCTATAGAAAGTTTTGTAAAAAGTTTATTTCTATAGCAATGTTTGTCAACATTTTATTTCCATAGAAAATTTTGTCAAAATTTTATTTCTATAGAAAATTTTGTAAAAAATTTATTTCTGTAGAAAATTTTGTCAACATTTTATTTCTATAGACAATTTAGTCAACATTTTATTTCTATAGAAAATTTTGTCAACATTTTATTTCTATAGAAAATTTTGTCAACATTTTATTTCTATAGAAAATTTTGTCAAAATTTTATTGCTATAGAAAATTTTGTCAACATTTTACGTCCATAGAAAATTTTGTCAACATTTTGTTTCTATAGAAAATTTTGTCAAAATTTTATTTCTATAGAACATTTTGTCAAACTGAATTATATACGTATTTAATCGGCCTTTTTTTTGTTTAATATATACCCCTTATGGACTAACTTACAATTTAGAAGACAGTGTTAAAAAGTTTTACGATACCTTGCCATCGGCAAGTGTTATCGCAACCCAAGTAATTCGATTGTGGATGACAGCCTTTAGTAGAAGTTCCTACGCAATCCATGGTGGAGGGTACATAAGATTCGGCCTGGCCGAACTTACGGCCGTATATACTTGTTTCAACTAAATTTAAATACATTGTATCGTTTTATTATTTTTTTACCCACTACGTCGAGTCGTAGTGAAAATATTCTTTTTGGATCGGGAAGTGGTGCAAAATTGGCGCAAAAGCTATGGGCTTATCATATGACGGATGTCCACTATTTTAACAGCCGTTGCAATGAATTTGTATCACTTCATTAGGTGTGATCCGAATTATAAATGCTTTGGATGTGAATTAAAAATGTTTGTGATATTTTGCCAAATAAATAAATTTCACATTCAAAAAATGTAGCATTTTTTCAACTAATTTTAAATACTTTGTATCGTTTTAGTAATTTTTTGCCTACTCGAAACAAGAAAATTAAATCTAGTCATTAAAAATATGAAAAACAAGATATATGGCCGTAAGTTCGGCCAGGCCGAATCTTATGTAGCCTCCACCATGGATTGCGTAGAAATTTCTACTAAAGACTGTCACCCACAATCGAATTACGTGGGTTGCGGTAACACTTGCCGATGGCAAGGTATCTTAAAACATCTTAACACCGTCTTCTCAATTGTAAATTAGCCCATACGGGGTATATATTAAACCAAAAAAAATAAAAAAAAGATTAAATACATATATAATTCATTTTGACAAAATTTTCTATATAAATAAAATTTTGGTAGATTATTTTTGGCGATATGGACCAATTTTTGTGTGATTGGCGATCGGCTATATATAACTATAGACCAATATGGACCAATTGTGGCATGGCTGTTAGAGGCCATATACTAGTGCTATGTACCAAATTTGAACCGAATGGGATGAATTTTGCTCCTCCAAGAGGTTCCGGAGGTCAAATCTGGGGATCGATTTATATTTTGGGCTATATATAATTATGGGCCGATATGGACCAATTTGTGTATGTTTGGTAGAGACCATATACTAACACCATGTACCAAATTTCAGCCAGATCGGATGAAATATGCTTCTCTTAGAGGCTCCACAAGCCAAATCTTTGGGTCCGTTTATACACTAAAAAAAATATTGTCGTAATGTCAAAGAATTCATGTCTTTAAAATACGAATACAAATTTTGCTTAGCATAGAAGGCGCATTTCTCTAAAATAAAGTTATTTTCCATGTCCAAAAGTCGATAAACTTTTCAATGAAGTCATATTGTCCTTATAATTAAGTGATTTGACTTAAAAATGGGTATCTTAACATGAAAGAAAAAATTTATATGCTAAGGTCAACTTGACTTTAATAATTCAGAAAAATTCTTTAAATTTAATGAAATTGTCTTTAAATTTGTTGTCTTTTTGGATCTTGACTACAAAGCAAAAAATCGTTCAAATATAGGACATGTTTTTCAAAACTTTATTTTAAAGAAGTTTTTTACTTCAAACATAGCATAATTTCTACTGAAAGTCGAGTCCTAATTTGGAAAATAAAGTTGCCGTTAACTCGTTTTTAAAGGACTTTGATAGCATATGAAGAAAAAAAGCTGAGAAAAATTAAAATTTGCTTCCTAGAAGCAAGTACACAAAACCTAAATTTAAAAGAGAATTGTGTCTTAAATGTATCCTTACTTGTATTCTCCGCTTCTTTGGCTCGGAATCAATACCAAATTTTTTTAAGTAAAGACAAAATCTTTGGAACCGAGTATGCTTTTTTTCAGTGTATGGGGGCTATACGTAAAAGTGGTCCGGTATGGCTCATTTGCAATACCATCCGACTTACATCAATAACAACTACTTATGCCAAGTTTCAAGTCGATAGCTTGTTTCGTCCGGAAGTTAGCGTAATTTCAATAGACGGACGGACATGGTCTTAGAGCAATATTTCGATATGTTACAAACGGAATGACAAAGTTAATATAGCTCTCATCTTATGGTGGAGGGTATAAAAAAATTGATTTAAAAAAATTTATTTAAAAAATTTTTTATAGAATTAAAATTTTGAAAAAAATTTCTATAGAAATAAAATTTTGACAAAATTTGCCACAGAAATAAAATTTTGAGAAAATTTTCAGTAAAAATAAAATTTGGAGAACATTTTCGATAGAAATACAATTATGAGAAATTTTTCGATAGAAATACAATTATGAGAAATTTTTCGACAGAAATAAAATTTTGAGAAAATTTTCTATAGAAAAGCAATTTTTACAAAATTTTCTATAAGAATAAAATGTTGACAAAATTTCCCACCGAAATAAAATTTTGAGAAAATTTTCTATAGAAATAAAATTTGGAGAAAATTTTCAATAGCATAAAATTTTTGACAAAATTTTCTATAGAAATAGAATGTTGACAAAATTTTCTATAGAAATAAAATTTTGACAAAATTTTTTATAGATATACAATTTTGACAACATTTTTATAGAAATACAATTTTTACAAAATTTTTTATAGTAATAAAATTTTGACAAAATTTTCTATAGAAAAAAATCTTAAGAAAATTTCTATAGAATCTAAATTTTAACGAATTTTTTTATAGGAATAAAAGTGTGACCAAATTTTCTATAGAAATAAAGTTTTGACAAAATTTTTTTATAGAAATAAAATGTTGACAAAATTTCCCACAGAAATAAAATTTTGAGAAAATCTTTTAAAGAAATAAAATTTGGAGAACATTTTCAATAGCATAAAATTTTTGACAAAATTTTCTATAGAAATAAAATTTTGACAAAATTTTTCATAGAAATAAAATTTTAACAAAATTGTTTATAGAATCAAAATTTTGAGTAAATGTTCTATAGAAATAACATTTTGATAAAATTTTCTATAGAAAAAATCTTGAGAAAATTTCTATAGAATCAACATTTTAACGAATTTTTTTATAGAAATAAAACTGTGTCCAAATTTTCAATAGAAATAAAATTTTGAAAAAAGTTTCTATAGAAATAAAATTTTGACAAAATTTTCTATAGAAATAAAATTTTTACAAAATTTTCTATAGAAATAAAATTTTGACAACATTTTCTATAGAAATAAAATTTTGACCAAATTTTCTATAGAAATAAAATTTATGTAAAAATGAATGCCAGTTTAAATGTCCAAATTATAAAAGATACTGCAAAGTAAAAATCTAATCTACAATTTCCAAAAATTGTGTCCTAAATTTATTAAAAAAAAATTTAAGTAAAAATTATAAACTTTCGTTTAATTAAAATTCCATTATTTTAAAGAAATTTGCCCTTAATATAAATTGTGTAAATTAATACCACGCACATATTTATTCAGTGTAGCTTCTAGGGCTATATCTAAATCTATATCTGAACCATTTTCTATTAAAATCAATATACTTGCGCCAAGTTTGAAGTCGATTGGACTAAAACTGCGAACAAGACATTGACAAGTCGGCCTGAGCATTATATCCAAAGGAACAGCATGTGTCTATCACGTTCACATATGAACTTACTTCAAATACCGTGTTCCATACTGTGGCGCAGGGTATAAAAACTAGGTGCAATTCTCTTGCAAGGCAATTGGTTTTCTTGTCGGAAATGTAATACTTAGTATAATAGCAGCACCTTGACCTGATTTTATTTTTTTCAAACTTATTAGTTTCAGAAAACATTATTATATCGATATGATCGATATACTCCACCTTTTGATCAAATTAAATTTCCACTGTGTAAGGGAATATCGCAGAGCCGTAATAAAAGTTTGTGATAGAACATGAAATACATTTTGCTAAATGTCATCAAAATTGTGTAGACACACAGACGTAAAACCCGTAGCAAGTAGATGAATAAAATGACAAGTGTAGCACCAAAAGATTACATGTCATTCAGGTTACACTTCACTTTCCCTGGGTGACATTTTCTCACCCAGCTGGTGCTCTCCTTAAAGATTTTTGTTTTGTTTGTGTGTGTGAAACACTTTCACTTGTCCTTCTATGCTAGTGGAAATGTAGTATCCTTCGACGTTTGTCTGTGTGTTGTGAGTGTGGGAAGAATTATAGTCATTTTAGATTAGGCGACAAATGTTTTCCATGGATTATGAAAGGTTTTAGTACAATAAGAAAAGGGAGAAAAAAAAATTTAAATAAAATTTTATTTGAATTTCGTTTTAGCTGATATTCTTGTTTTACGATTTTATTATGCAAATAGCACAAAAATAATATGTGTGTGTGTACATTCATAGGAGAATATTTTAGTTTAAAATATGCAATTATTGTGTAATTTTTGGGGTATGAGAGTTTGTGATAAATTTTCTGGTGAAATAAACAAAATAAAATATTCATAAAAATGTCTTAGTACATGGAATTAGAATTACGTAGCTATTACTTCCTATATCTATTTTTCTAATTCAAGTCTTGATAAAATTTTAGCATTTTTTGATTGGCATATAATTTCCATTCTAAATGTGAATTTTATTATTTGCACACTTGGTTTATGAGTAAAGTATAATTTCTATGGTAAAAGAACAATTTTTTGTTGTTTGTTTTCTTTTACATGTATGAAAATTAAAATTAGATGAATATTGCAGTATATAAGGCTTCATATTACAATGAATATACAAAGGCAAAAGAACGCCACTTCAAAGTCATGGCTTTAATTATAAATTTCAAAAAGATGAATTCCTACAAAGAGGGCAAAGGAATTGATGCCCCTTTTTATTAGATTAACAAATGGTATTATAAGTCATATCAAAGGAAATTTTATAAAGCGTGGAAAAACACAAACAAAACGAGACAAAATAAAAAAAAAACATGTCATGGTATCATGAATGTTTAAGAAGACATAAGGTAACAAACAAAACTGAACAAATTACTGAAGATAAATTCAGCAAAATTATTTCAGGTTTTGAATTCCACGACCAAATGTTTGTGATGTTTTAATCGTGAAATTGGATTCGTAGATCACCGAAGCCAATTAAACAAATAATTGATCCAACTAAATATTAATAAATATTTAATAAAAACTGTCCTATTAAAAATTTAATTGATTCACCTAATTTTTGTGATTGAGTTTTCTTTTGATTAAAAATTAATTGCATGATTACCTTTTTATTTAATTGAATATTCTTTTCACATTTCAACAGTTTAATTGAAAAATGTTGATGATACTTTTTTTTTTAAATCAAAATAATAAAAAATGTGACTCAATCACGAATATCACACACTGATGTCAATTAAATGAATAATTGATCAAATTATAAATTATAATTAATACAATTACAAAATTGATTTGATTAAATTTTTTTTAGATTTAATTAATTTCTGTGATTGAGTTTTGTTTTAATAAAAAAATAAGTTTTATTAAATATTCTTTAAATTAAACCTTAAATATAATAAGTCTATACGGCCGTAAGTTCGGCCAGACCGAATCTTATGTAGCCTCCACCATGGATTGCGTAGAAACTTCTACTAAAAACTGTCATCCACAATCGAATTACTTGGGTTGCGGTAACACTTGCCGATGACAAGGCATCTTGAAACGTCTTAACACCGTCTTCTAAATTGTAAGTTAGTCCATACGGGGTATATATTAAACAAAAAAAAAACGGCCGATTAAATACGTATGTATTTCAGTTTGACAAAATTTTCTATAGAAATAAAATTTTGACAAAATTTTCTATAGTATGTTAATAAAATTTTTAAAAAAAAATCTATAGAAATAAAATTTTGGTAGATTATTTTTTGCGCTATGCAGCAATTTTTGTGTGTTTGGCGATCGGCTATATATAATTATAGACCGATATGGACCAATTTTTGCATGGTTGTTGGAGACCATATACTAACACCACGTACCATATTTCAACCGGATCGAATGAATTTTGCTCCTCCAAGAGACTCCGGAGGTCAAATCTGGGGATCGGTTTATATGGTGGCTATATATAATTATAGACCGATATGGACCAATTTTTGCATGGTTGTTTGAGACCATATACTAACATCACGTACCAAATTTCAACCGAATCGGATGAATGTTGCTCCTCCAAAAGGCTCCGGAGGTCAAATCTGGGGATCGGTTTATATGGGGGATATATATAATTATGGACCGATATAGGCCGTTTTTTGGAAGGTTGTTAGAGACTATATACTAACACCACGTACCAAATTTCAACCGGATCGGATGAATTTTGCTCCTCCAAGAGGCTCCGGAGGTCAAATCTGGGAATCGGTTTATATGGGGGCTATATATAATTATGGACCGATATGGACCATTTTTTGGAAGGTTGTTAGACACCATATACTAACACCACGCACCAAATTTCAACCGAATCGGATGAATTTTGCTCCTCCAAGAGGCTCCGGAGGTCAAATCTGGGAATCGGTTTATATGGGGGCTATATATAATTATGGACCGGTGTCGACCAAATTTTGCATGGTCGGTAGATACCATATACTGACACCACGTACCAAATTTCAACCGGATCGGATGAATTTTGCTCCTCCAAGAGGCTCCGGAGGTCAATGGGGGCTATATATAATTATGGACCGATATGGACCATTTTTGGAAGGTTGTTAGAGACCATATACTAACACCACGTACCAAATTTCAACTGGATCGGATGAATTTTGCTCCTCTAGGAGAATCCGGAGGTCAAATCTGGGAATCGGTTTACATGGGGCTATATATAATTATGGACCGGTGTCGAGCAATTTTTGCATGGTTGTTAGAGACCATATACTAACACCACGTACCAAATGAATGAATTTTTCTCCTCCAAGAGGCTCCGTAAGCGAAATCTAGGGGTCGGTTTATATATGGCCCATTTTCAATACCGTCCGACCTACATCGATAACAACTAGTTATGCCAAGTTTCAAATCGATAGATTGTTTCCTTCGGAAGTTAGCGTGATTTCAACGGACGAACGGACGACCCTTTATGGGGTCTTAGAGCATATTTCGATGTGTTACAAACGGAATGACAAAGTTAATATATCCCCCATCTTATGGTGGAGCGTATGAATATTTTGGAGTGCCTGTTGCGTCAACACTTATCGCTTTAATAACATTTAGTATTAATATTTTTTCGTGTCGAAGAAATTCATAAACTACCATGACCATATAAACCGATCCTCTGATTTGACATCTGGACCCCCCTGGGAGAGAAAATTTCAACCTATACTGTCGTCAGGACTATATCTGACAAATACCAGAAAGAAATAATTGCCCCACCGATGGAGGACTGAATTCGATGTATATGTGGGACTTCCACACCGAGATCATATTCCGATTAACAGACCAAAACACAATCCTGCAGATAACGGAAGACATGGCGAGTAAATAACACGAGTCCACAAAACGTGAACATTTTCACAGATTGCCGGAGGGCAATGAAGTCAATGGCAGACATTACGTTTCTATCGCGAAACGTATTGGAATACAAAAGCGTAGTCAACGAATTTTCGAAAAAGGGCAGAATCCGCATCATATGGGTGCCGGACGTGCCGGAAATAGAGGAAACGTAACGCTGATTTCCTGGAATAAATGAAAGTTATGATGAAATGAAGAAGAGCGCGCATCAATATTAATTCTATTCTGGTTGTGTGTCAGCAGACATGAAATATGGCAACCTGGATCCTCTTCTCAATCTCACCTAACCTGTGCCGAATAGGAGCAGCTGAGGAAAGTGCATTTAAGGCATGTTTTAAGGATGATGAGACGTTGAAACACTTCTTATGTCACTACTCTGCCTTTCCTAGGCAAAGAGCTAACCATATAGATGAAGAGGTGATTCTTGACCTGGCCCAGGTTGGAAACAGGCACTGAAAACAAATTAGGAAATTCGTTATAGACACAGATTCCCTGGAATAAAAGAAGGGTACCGTGGAAAGAAGAGGTTAGAGCACACAACAAAACGAATACTGGCTTAGGGGCATGTCAGTCGATATGAGACATAAAAACCTGAATCATCGTTTCAAATTAACCTAACCTAACCTATATTTTTCAGTACCGAAAATAATGTTTATTTCATTTTTATTCATCATATAAAGCACAAATATTGTGTATGCAATAAAAACATTTCATAACCAATTCTTTTAATTTATGACATTTTTTATACATCTTTTGAATTCCTTCTATGGAACACATTCCTTAAAATAATCGAATTTTTTTGTTATATTAAATTTCATGATTTGATCAGTGTTTTTATTTTTTAGCAGTTACGATAAACTTGCGTACATTTCATGAAAAGTAAAATTAACTCACTTTGCATTTTATCTAGAACTAAAAAAATGTTCTACCTTTGAAGCACCCTTCATCTGCTCACATGAAAATCTTATCGTAGTCTCTTGTATAGAAAATTTAATATCGCTTGTTTTTGATCTTTAGACAGAACTTTTAATTGTCCTTATGACACAATGTCACAGAGCATATTTTTATATGTTCAGAATGCTGTATCATTATTTTTATTATGGTTTAATTCAAACCAATTTACTAAAAATAAACTTGCGATTTAAATTCAAGTTTACACTTTGTTCATTAATTAGCTGGAAAAAAATTAAAAATAAAACAAATGCAAATTGAATTAAATGGGGAGAATGTAGCTATGGCAGGTCTGTAAATGGGAATAAGTAAAAATCGTGGGAATAAACAAAAGGCATATAATTTCGTATATGATCATAGTCTATATAGAGAGAAGTACAGAGGTAACTTTTCTCTAGGAACATTATGGAAACTCGATTCTCGTAATTGAATGCTTTTTTATTTTGTATGTAGTCATTGACAAATAGTGAACTTTTAATAAAGCTAACAGATTGATGACATATGGTCTCAGTAGATCTGAACTTGGTATAACTGGACGTTGAGAGAACAACTTTGAATTAATATAAGGTCTAGAATTGATATCAATCCTTTTCTAGTGATGACAAGCTTATTGGACGAATATTCGTTGTGAGAATAACTTTGAATGAATATAAGGTCTAGCATCCTATTCTAGTGATGACAAGCTTATTGGACCCATCTGAGAGAATTTATCAGAGTTTGCAATGAAAGAAGAAGCTTTGTATCACCTATTTTTTCTCGTGTGAGTTCTAAGTGTATACAGTCATTGAATATGACCGCAAAGAACAGAATTACTTTGCAATTCACTTTTTCAATTTCCGCCGGAGAAATTCCAGTTTATTCTGGACTATAGTTAAATTTCGCTTGCGGTAAAGCTTTTGCCAGCAGATGGATCAGATGGATGTTTTATTATCACGAAAATAAATGGCCCCAGCAAACCAATTTGGAAGTTCTTGTATAGCACAACTTTAAAAGCACTTCCGAAAATGTCCTCCCAAAGATGATTTATATTTTAACTGCACAAGAAGTCCATTTGGGTCAATTTTTTATAACTCGCTTTTTTCAAATTTTTAATGGGAAATTTAAAATTTTATTGATGTCAAACGTTCCAGACGAGCGTTATAATACATTAAAAATCGTAAAAAATTTAAAATTCGTTAAAATATCACTTATTTTCCTAATTCATATCCAAAACACTGAATTCGCATCACACTTTAAGAAGTGAATTAAGAGTGGTGGACATCCGTCTTATGACAAGCCCATGTTAAATTCATCGCTTTTGCGCCAATTTTGCACCACTTCCGGATCCAAAAAGAAAATTTTCACTAGTTTTTTGGCGACGTTTTATTTGCTGGGGGGCAATAGGAACTACAACATCCCCCAGAAGGTTTTCTACAGTGTTTCGCAAGTATTTTAATATAACTGGTAGCTGAATGAATGAATTTTACATATATTAGCTTTATCTCTGGCAGTAGTTATCTTTCCTATTAAGGCTATTTTTGCCCAAATCTGAAAAACATATATATGGAAGTTATATCGAAATCTGAACCGATTTCAACCAAATTTGACATGCATACTAAGTATTTTAATTCTACTCCCTGTGTAAAATTTCACGTAAATCGGACTACAACTTTGACCTCTGTGGTCATATGACTGCAAAAGATACATATAGGAGCTGTATTTAAATCTGAACTGATTTCAATAATTGTTGTAATCTTTTTTCAAAATTTCGTCGAAATTGGGCTAAAACTCTGGATTCTGGGACCATATAAGTGCATATAGGGCGAAAGATATATATGGGAGCTATATCTAAATCTGAACCGATTTCTTCCAAAATCAATAGGGTTTTATTCTGAGACAAAACACATTTTAAGTCTATTGCACTAAAACTGCGACCTAGACTTTGATCACAAAAATGTGTTCACAGACAGATGGACGGACGGACATGGCTAGATCGACTCAGGGATCCATTCTGAGCATTATTTCCAAAGACACCATGTGTCTATCTCGTCTCCTTCTGGGTGTTGTAAACATACACTGAGAAAAATATCGTCGTGGTAAGTCTATTGCACTAAAACTGCGACCTAGACTTTGATCACAAAAATGTGTTCACAGACAGATGGACGGACGGACATGGCTAGATCGACTCAGGAATCCATTCTGAGCATTATTTCCAAAGACACCATGTGTCTATCTCGTCTCCTTCTGGGTGTTGTAAACATACACTGTAAAAATATTGTCGTGAGGTCAAAGATTTCATGTTCTTAAAATACGACAGAGAATTTTGCTTAGCATAGAAGACGCATTTCGCTGATCTAAAGTTTTTTTTTTCCTTGTTCAAAAGTCGATAAACTTTTCAATGAAGTCGTTTTTGTCCTGAAAATTAAGAGATTTGACTTAAAAATACATTCTTGTTGATTTTTTCTGTATGAGAAGTGTTATTTAACTAAAAGGACATAAAAAATTGAAAATTGAGTGTACGGTATATACAGGGTAAGTCGATTTAGTCATGTCCTCTATAGCGGAAATCGGTAGCCAAAGGTTGCAAAATTTATAAAACCGTTTAATTGGTATTAGACTAAAAATGTAATATTCAGTGATAAAATTCAAAATTATTATAAAGGAGAGATTGCATGAGGCTCTGTAAATTCCATAGCAGCTGGAAAAATATTTTCATTACTTTGAGATTTAAAGGAACTCGACACAATTTTAGTAAAAATAATTCAAGCACTGAAAAGTCTAAATTTTCTAGCCAACCGGTTCGTAAAATAAACCGATATTCATCCTATGTATATTCTATATACAAAATTCAAACCGCAAGGAGTTTTAATGAAGGATTTAATACCCAGTTTGCGTTTTTGAACTCGTAAACCAGAACTCGGATAAAAAAGTTATCAAAACTAAGCTTTCGATTATTCAGGAAACAAGCAATTCTATCGATGATTTCATATCAGATCGTGCATTATAATTACGCTTGAAGAGATAGGGCTCAAGTAAATGCAGAATAACATAGCACAAAACATAAAATGTTTATTAAATTGAAAATTTGGGAAACATAGATTTTTGAAGTCAGGTTATGAAGTCAGCCTATAAGCTCCTAAAGTATTTTGAAAAATACTTCCAAAAATATTGTATGTGACAATGTTACTTAATTTCCAAACAATATCTGTATATTATTATTTTCCAAAATATATATATCATACCAAAATACATGCAAAAAACAACATGTTTAAACAGTATTGAAGATCACATATTAAAATTTGCTTAAGTATATTTAGGTGAATTGACTCCTTTGACTACCAATGTCCACCTAGGGGGAAATCGTGCTATATCCATGTTTACATAATTGTACTTCCAACATTTGTTGTTTTGTACTCTATATCACTAGATTACACTAGTTCTAATTAAAAAATAATTTTGCAATGGCCACTTTTAATTCGGCAGTGAAAGGGTTAAAAGTATCCTTACTTGTATTCTCTGCTTCTTTGGCTCGGAATCAATACCAAAATTTTTAAAGTAAAGACAAAATCTTTGGGCATGCTTTTTTTCCAGTGTATACATTTCTTCTTATAATACCCTGTTCCATAGTGTGACGCAGGTTATAAAAATATTATTAAAGAAACTGTAATTGGACGGACATATTTAGAAAATGTATTTTAGGTTATTCATATATGCAAAGTTGAAGATAGGTTGATTCTAACCCAATGGTATTTTCGTATAGGCTACGAATTTCATAATTTTTCCCTCTATAAATATTCCGTCTACAAAGTTCGCATCGCAAACGATTTTAAATCAATGTTTTTATTAATATGCATTCATGACCAATTATCTTTGGCTATGCTGAAACTTCAGTTGTATATGGTGCAATTAATTTGAACAAATACGAAATAAAGAAAAATAAAAATAAAAAAAGTTATTGAAGCTCCCTATAGGGAGAAACATAGCGTACGTACCCTTTCACTTGAAATAAACATTTTTTTAGGGATATCTTGTCATTTATGGTTTTAGTTCATTTTTTGTCACTTTATTGGCAGAGGGGTGTTGGGATGTTGTAGTGCATATAGCCTTAGTTCTTGATCTGAGTGTCATCTAGTATTTTATGTGTCCTGGATGAACATGGTCTTATGTTGTCGGTGGTGGTGGTGATGGTGATGGTACACAGCCACTTCTGCTGCTGATGATGTTGTGGTCGTTGCTAGTGTAGCTGGTAGTAATGCTGCTGTTGTTGTTCTTGTTATTTTTCGTTATGATATTGTGGTTTATGCTGCCATTTATGTGGCATATTAAATTTAGTTTTTATTCGAATGCGTTCTGGTGAAGTTGTTTACACATCTTTTTTGCCTCCTCTCGTTTTGTGTTCTCTCATGTTATTGGAAAAATTTCATTTAATTTGTGTTTTTGTTTTTTATTTATTTATTTTATATTAATGATATTGTGTTTGCTAGTAAATGGTTTCGGTTATTGCAATTTAGGAAATATCGATAGTTATTTCTAGTTGTTTGATTATTTTATTTTCTGACATGGGAAACAAAACGCGAAATTGCAATTAAGTCATTTTAATGGCATATATTTAATATTTCGTTATTAACAAATGTAAACAATATCAATAATTGGATATATGATTATATTGAAGGTATTAAAAAAAAATTAAAAATAAAGGGTGAACCACAAATCAAGTGACAAAGTGAGTGGAACAGTGTTATAAACTTATAAAAATTAAAAGAACTTAGTGAATATAAATATTGTTCCAGATAACAACAAAAATAAATAGAAGTAGGTCCAAAACTAAAAATACTGACTCAAGGGTTTAATTAAAAAATGTATATATGGTCATGTGTTTGGCCACACAACCAGAGATAACGTATAATAATTTCCTTTGAAAATTCCCTGACGTACCAGGTTACTTGGTAATATACCGAATTTTAGGTGGACTTGATAAGAAACACTCCCTCAAGAAGTTCCGTTCAAATGATACGATTCCCAAAGTTTTATTTAAAGTTTCTATATTCCATAAATCCATTAATATCTAACTTATATATTGAACATTAAAATACCACGTTTCTATATATTTAAACTGAAAAAGACTCTGAATTTCTTAGATTCGTTTTTAGGTGTGAGTTTTAGGAATCATAAATATCTCCTGCCAGCGTGCTACAAAATAAAGTTTTTCCCATGATTTGAAGGTTAAATTGCCGAATGTCCACTAAAAGTAATATAAGGAAATTTTCGGGCAACATGCAGGATTAGTGCCTTTTATCCCCTGAATAAGTTAAATCCGAGGGCCATATGCAGCGTGCCTTATATGCTATGCAAGAAAATAAAGCGTTATATTTTTAATGTTTATACCCTTATAAGTTACTACATATTATAAGTTACTACATATGTTTACACTACCCAGAAGGAGACGGTATAGACACATGGTGTCTTTTGCAATATTGCCCTGAGTCGATCTAGCCATGTCCGTCCGTCTGTGAACATATTTTTGTAATCAAAGTCTAGGTCGCAGTTTTAGTCCAATCGATTTCAGAATTGGCACATGTATGTATTTTGTTCTGGCGAAAAAGAACCATATTAAAGAAATCGGTTCAGATTTATAGCTCCAATATTTCTTTCGGTCGATATGAACTTATAGACTCGACTTCCAGTAGAAATTATGCTATGTTTCAAGTAAAAAACCTCTTTAAAATAAAGTGTTGAAAACCATGTCCTATATTTGAACGATTTTTTACTTTGTAGTCAAAGACAAAAAATTTAAAGACAATTTCATTAATTTTAAAGAATTTTTCTGAATTATTAAAGTCAAGTTGACCTTATCCCAAAAATTTGTTCTTTCATGTTATGATACCAAATCTCTTAATTATAAGGACAATACGACTTCATTGACAAGTTTATTGACTTTTGGACAAGGAAAAAAGCTTAATATTAGAGAAATGTGTCTTCTATGCTAAACAAAAATTGCATTCGTATTTTATTGACATGTAATCTTTGACTTCACGACAATATTTTTTCAGTGTAGGTTATTTTAGTTATTTTAGGATATTGTAGTTTTTATTACCGGATCTCAACATTTTTTAGAGGAATATTTTCTAAACCCTATTCGTCCGCAAATATGAAACATGGAATATGATTTTTTTTCTGCCTCACTGAGGAACTGAGTATTATAAGATAGTGTATATATTTGAAACGCCTAGAAGGAGACGAAATACACATATTGTGTCTTTAGCAATAATACCTGGAGTAGAATTCTACAAAAATGGTACACTTTTTTACTGTTTTGTAGTTTGGTAGAATTCTTGTTTATGGTAGATGCATTTTTTTATTGAAATTAATTTAATTTTAATTAATTTGACAAGATTTTCTATAGAAATAAAATTTTGTCAAAATTGTCCATGGAAAAAACATTTTGACAAAATTTTTTATAGAAATAAATACTTGAAATAAAGGGTGATTTGTTAAGAGCTTGATAACTTTTAAAAAAAAAACGCATAAAACTTGCAAAATCTCATCGGTTCTTTATTTGAAACGTTAGATTGGTCCATGACATTTACTTTTTGAAGATAATTTCATTTAAATGTTGACCGCGGCTGCGTCTTAGGTGGTCCATTCGGAAAGTCCAATTTTGGGCAACTTTTTCGAGCATTTCGGCCGGAATAGCCCGAATTTCTTCGGAAATGTTGTCTTCCAAAGCTGGAATAGTTGCTGGCTTATTTCTGTAGACTTTAGACTTGACGTAGCCCCACAAAAAATAGTCTAAAGGCGTCAAATCGCATGATCTTGGTGGCCAACTTACCGGTCCATTTCTTGAGATGAATTGTTCTCCGAAGTTTTCCCTCAAAATGGCCATAGAATCGCGAGCTGTGTGGCATGTAGCGCCATCTTGTTGAAACCACATGTCAACCAAGTTCAGTTCTTCCATTTTTGGCAACAAAAAGTTTGTTAGCATCGAACGATAGCGATCGCCATTCACCGTAACGTTGCGTCCAACAGCATCTTTGAAAAAATACGGTCCAATGATTCCACCAGCGTACAAACCACACCAAACAGTGCATTTTTCGGGATGCATGGGCAGTTCTTGAACGGCTTCTGGTTGCTCTTCACTCCAAATGCGGCAATTTTGCTTATTTACGTAGCCATTCAACCAGAAATGAGCCTCATCGCTGAACAAAATTTGTCGATAAAAAAGCGGATTTTCTGCCAACTTTTCTAGGGCCCATTCACTGAAAATTCGACGTTGTGGCAGATCGTAAGTCTATTCATGATGAAATGTCAAAGCATACTGAGCATCTTTCTCTTTGACACCATGTCTGAAATCCCACGTGATCTGTCAAATACTAATGCATGAAAATCCTAACCTCAAAAGAATCACCCTTTATATTGTTGAAAAATTTTTCTATAAAAATAAATTTTTTTTTTATAAATATAAAATTTTGACAAAATCTCCTATAGAATAAAAAAATTAAGCAAAATTTTTTATGGAAATAAAATTTTGACAAAATTTTCTAGAATGAAATTTACAAAAAAAAAAAAAAAATCTATTTAAATAAAATTTTCAAAAAATTTTCTATAGAAATAAAATTTTCAACAAATTTTCTATAGAAATAATATTTTGAGAAAATTTTCTATAGAAATACAATTTTGACAAAATTTCCCATAGAATAAAAATTAGACAAATTTTTGTATGGAAATAAAATGTTCACAAAATTTTCTATAGAAGAACATTTACAAAAAATTTTGTATAGAAATAAATTGTTGACAACATTTTCTATAGAAATAAAATTTTCAAAAAATTTTCTATTGAAATAAAATTTTCAAACAATTTTCTATAGAAACAAAATTTAAAAAAAAAATTTCTATAGAAATAATATTTTGACAAAATTTTCTATAGAAATAAAATTTTGACAAAATTTCATATAGAAACAAAATTTTCTATAGAAATAAAATTGTGACAAAATGTTCAATAAAAATAAAATTTTGACAAAATTTTCTATAGAAATAAAATTTTGCGAAATATTTTTTTTTTTTAGAAAATTGTCCAAATCGGCCCATAAATATAAATATACTTTTACAATAGTCTTTAAATTTGATGGTTTGTAATTTTAGCACATTTTAGCTTCCAAAAGTACATTTTGAATACTTTTTTTGTACTTTTTCATCAACATCATTTATCATCCCTGATTGAAATCCGAAGATTTTGATGACCATTATGCGGTAGGAATAAAGTATGTTAAAGGCCTCATTTTGCAGTAATTAATTGTTGACGAGAGCCTGCAGCTGAAATATTTATATTCACAGGGTTTCAGTACTGCCTTAAAGATATTTTCCGTATTTGTTTGACCCCATGGACGATGAATACAAGAAGGGAGCTTGAGTTCTGGTGGCCAATCGAAGTTGTAAATTATGTTCCTTCTGGCACGTGGCTTCTCATTACAGAAAACCAAATTTGGTAACTGCCCACTTTCGTGCAAGCCACATTCAGATAAGGAATATGGTCATGTTTCAAGAGCAAAATGTTATGTTTGGAAGGGGAAAATTAAATATTTTTTTTAACATTTTTTCTCGAAAATAATGAATTTGATTTCGACAAGCATTTTGTGTTTGCTGAAAAAAGGAAAATTTTTGCGGAATGTTCCCTATCAAAAATAACATTTTGTTCTTGAAACCATATTCCTTCTCCGCATGCAAGTAACACCATCGGTGAGCTCTTGCACTTTTTGGAACTTCAATGACCTTAGTGCAATCTAATTTTTGAATATGTGTTGTATCCATTCTCGTGATGTGTTCAGATCACGAGCAAGTTTCCTACAACTTCTTAGGGGATTTCGATCGAATCTGGCACTTAATTTTCGGATCATTTCTGATGTTGTTACCGATTTTTCTAGTCCAATTTTCAGACGTAATGAAACTCTGCCAGTATCACGGAAACGAGCAATGGTACTAGAAATAAAATAATCATTCTATATAAATGCTGGAGGACGATAGCCAAATGGGGGTTTGGAGCCAAATATAAAGCAATGAAAATATCAGGCTTGAATTCCATTATGAGTAACTATATTTCTAATTATAGTAGGTCAAACTGCTTTTGCAAGCTTGTAAACAATGAATTAAACTGTCACTGGGATAAATCTGTCAGATGTCAGCCGAAAAGTTTAGAAATTATGACAACCTAAAATTGGTTGTAATATATATATATCAGTCACTCTGTATATGCCCAATCTTATGTATACATCAGCCCATGAAATAACGTTTTTCCTATGATTTAAATTCTGTACATGTTACTTTCATGAGCACTAAAATCAGGAAATATTAGCTTTGGGCTTTCGTGCGCCTTCTATACCCCAAACAACTTATTTCGGGAGACCTATGAGTATGAAAAATGTAACAAATATTACTGAGAAAAAAAAAAAAAATAAACTACTGTTTAAAATCCTTTTTTTTTTGAGATACGGTCCAAACTAGAATTGAATCTATACTTCGGTAAAGCATTTTGTCATATTTCAATTTGTATTTATTTCTTTATTATCGTTAAATTAATTTGAAGAATTTCACATCAACTGACAACTATACATGCAAATATTCGAAAACAAAAATCATAATAATAATGAATTTATTTAACTTTCGTTTCAGAACAAAACAAATGTTGCTATGCATTGAGAGTGTCAGGTGAGTTCAAAGTTAAATATTTACGCTACATGCTAATTAAGCATTCAATGAAATGAAATACGAATTGTGTGCAAATGCAATTATTGACTCTGTTCAGATAAATACTGCGACCACAGTGGATAAAAATATAAAATAAAATGTAAATGAACAATTCATGGTTGACTTGCTTTCGGTTTGAGTTTAATAAAAAATATGCCAAGTGAAGACTATATAATAACCTAGCGAAAAAAATTGGAAGTTGTTCCACAAACATTTCTTTTAAGGCGCGTCCCGGAATGGGGGGATGCTTTTTCCATTTCCGATACTTTTGGACAAGTTCACAAACATTTATTTTAAAGCGCATCCCCATAAAGTTTTTCCACTTCCGATGCAGTCCTTTTGGACAAGTCCACAAACATTTCTTTTAAAGCGCATTCCGGATCTCCTATCGATTTTTATACCCTCCACCACCATAGGATGGGGGGTATATTAACTTTGTCATTCCGTTTGTAACGCATCGAAATATTGCTCTAAGACCCCATAAAGTATATATATTCTGGGTCGTGGTGAAATTCTGAGTCGATCTAAGCATGTCCGTCCGTCCGTCTGTTGAAATCACGCTAACTTCTGAAAGAACCAAGCTATCGACTTGAAACTTGGCATAAGTAGTTGTTATTGATGTAGGTCGGACGGTGTTGCAAATGGGCCATATCGGAACACTTTTACGTATAGCCCCCATATGAACCGACCCCTAGATTTGGCTTGTGGAGCCTCTTGGAGGAGCAAAATTCATTCATTTGGTACGTGGTTTTAGTATATAGTCTCTAACAACCATGCAAAAATTGGACACCGGTCCATAATTATATATAGCGCCCACATAAACCGATCCCCAGTTTTGACCTCCGGAGCCTCAATTCATCCGTTCCGGTTGAAATTTGGTACGTGGTGTTAGTATATGGTATCTAACAACCGTCCATAAAATGGTCCATATCGGTCCATAATTATATGTAGCCACCATATAAACCGATTCCCAGATTTGACCTCCGGAGCCTCGTGGAAGAGCAAAATTCATCCGATCCGGTTGAAATTTGGTACGTGGTGTTAGTATATGGTCTCTAACAACCATGCAAAAATTGGTTCATATCGGTCTATAAATTTATATATCCCCCATATAAACCGATCCCCAGATTTTACCTCCGGAGCCTCTTGGAGGAGCAAAATTCATTTGATCCGGTTGAAATTTGGTACGTGGTGTTAGTATATGTTCTCTAACAACCATGCAAAAATTGGTCCATATCGGTCTATAGTTATATATAGCCGATCGCCAATCACACAAAAATTGGTCCATATCGCCAAAAATAATATACCAAAATTTTATTTCTGTAGAAAATTTTGTCAAAATTTTATTTCTTTATTTTTATAGAAAATTTTGTCAAACTGAATTATATACGTATTTAATCTGCTTTTTTTTAATATATACCCCGTATGGACTAACTTACAATTTAGAAGACGGTGTTAAGAAGTTTTAATATACCACCACCCAAGTAATTCGATTGTGGATGACAGTTTTTAGTAGACGTTTCTAGGTTTCTTGGCAATCCATGGTGGAGGGTACATAAGATTCGGCCTGGCCGAACTTACGGCCGTATATATGTTTCACTTCCGATGCAATCCTTTTGGACAAGTCCTAGAAAGTATGAAGTTATGACAATTAAACATCGCAAAAAAGAATAGAAAATCAATAAAAAATAAAAATAAAAAAATCATCCCCACTCGGATTCGACCCTGTGCCGTTTGACTTTTTCCTTCCATGGAAGTTCTTTTGAGATTTTTGATGTTTTGTTGATTTTTAATGGGAAATATATATTTGTACAAAAATATATGCCGAATAATATATCAAAAAATAACTAAAATAACTATATGGTTCACTTCCGATGCAATCCTTTTGGACAAGTCCTAGAAAGTATGAAGTTAGGACAATTAAACATCGCAAAAAAGAATAGAAAATCAATAAAAAATAAAAATAAAAAAATCATCCCCACTCGGATTCAACCCTGTGCCGTTTGACTTTTTCCTTCCATGGAAGTTCTTTTGAGATTTTTGATGTTTTGTTGATTTTTAATGGGAAATATATATTTGTACAAAAATATATGCCGAATAATATATAAAAAAAAATAACTTTTTAGAAAAATATTTGATAAAAAATTTCCGCTGGTGAGATTTAAACCAGCGTTTTTTCATTCATAATAATAACAAGTAAGTAAAGTAGAAAGTCGGGCGGGGCCGACTATATCATACCCTAAAGCACCCCTACTGAATTAGTAAACATATGGAATTGTGGGGTAACATTGGCATTGGTTTGAGCAATAAACCGCATTTCCATATTTAATAACATTAAGGGGTATATTTGTATGGGAGTTTTGGCACAATCTGAGCAGAAATGTCTGATGTGGTATATAGTTGTAGCTGTAGTTGATTTTGCACCTACAGAGCTAGTATATAAATAATATTGAGTCCATTATTAAAAAAAAGGAAATCGCCCATTGAGTCCATTATTAAAAAAAGGAAATATATATGGGAGCTATATCTACATCTGAACCGATTTCGATGAAACTTTGCTCATACGCTTAGTACTATAAAGGACTGGATCTAGCCAACTATGAGTAAGGACAGTTAATAAATAAGAGTTCTATGGCCAAATTTTGGAAACATAGGGCTATACATATATATGGGAGATATATTTAAATCTAAAGAGATTTCGATGAAATTTTTCACATATAGTAAGTACTATAGAAGATCTCATTTAGCTAATTTTGAGTACTATCGGTTGATAAATAAGGGGTTCATGGCCAAATTTAGAAAAATCGGGCGATACATATATATGGGAGCTATAACTAAATCTGAACCGGTTTCGATGATTTCTTGCACACATTGTTAGAACTACAGAAGATTATAGTAAGCCAACTTTGATCGGTTATAAATAAGGGTTTTATGACCAAATTTGGGAAAATCGGGCGATACATATATATGAGAGCTATATCTAAATCTGAACCGTTTTATGACATTTTGGAGAGAGTGATGAAGAAGATTACCTTTTGCCAAATTTGGTTATGATCCGTTTGTAAAAAAGCGCAACGTGACCCCATTTGTCGAAATCGGGCGATACATATATGGGAGCTATATCTAAATTTGATCCGATTTGATCCAAATTCAAGAGCGTCCTTGTACCAGAAAAACACCGTGTACCAAATTTCATCAAAATCGGTTAATAATTGCGACCGGAATCCTGAGAACAACAAATACATAGACAGACGGACGGACATCAAGCGCTAGATCGACTTAGGTGGTGATTTTGAACCGACCGGTACATATTTTATGGGGTCTAAAATCAATATTTCTGGTAGGCACATTTTTTGGCAGATATTATATACTGACCACTATGTGGTTTAGGGTATAAAAACCATCTGAGGAAGAATGTCCTGACGTGGTGTCATATTAGGTTCATGTCACAAACATTGAATAGACGTTAGAGGTCTGCACAATTCCATTTGTAAATGCAGAGTACACGTGTACTTGCTACATGAGTACATCTATTTGAGAGAGTCGCAAAACAATTGGTACACATTTTGATGAACACCATAAGCCAAGAGTAACTTCTTGTTGCTACTCTGATGTCTTCACTATCAACAGACACATATTCCTCTTTCTCTCTTATTGAAGTGTACTCAGAGTGATCACGTCGAGTATGTTGCGAAAACAAAACTTCATAGAGTACTCCATGTACCACGTGCAGTTTCAGAAATACAAAAAAAAAAAAAACAGTTACTCTCCATAATATATGTTTTCGGTTTCGGCAAACGTTAAGGGAAGTGTGTGACATACATATATATATGAAATATGTGACATACATACATATCTATGATTAATAATAATGGAAAGTTTTGCTTCGCACATAACTGAGAAATACGTGTGGTACCACGTGAAGTGAAGAGAATCCATGTTGTACTTTTTCTCAAGTACTTACATTTTTATTGTTCCTTTTTTTGGAACACATATTGTTTCGGATAAGTACTTGGTGGTATTTGACAAGCAAGTGTTCTCTTCACTTCACTACTTGCGCTCTGAGAGAAAGACAGTGTATGTACTATATTCGACAGCGAATTGCATACATGTAGTGAAAAGTTATTCGATGCAGACCTCTAATAGACGTTTTGATGCATCGTGTTCAATGTCGTTTATGGCTTAGTGTGATAAGGCGTTCTGTTATGGTACCAACAGACTCAGGTTCAACCCCCGGTTAATACGAAGAAGTTTTTCAATTTGTACAAATTAGATAATAAGAAAATAAAAGTGTAATAAAAAATTCTTATAAAAATAAAAAAATGAAATTAGAAAATTTTTTTTTTGTTTTTTAAATTTCTTTATCCAAATGAACTTCCAATGCACAACTTCTAAAGAAATGCAAAGGATTCAGTCCTATGACAAGCCCATGTAAAATTCATTGGAGATTATGCAAGTTTGCCCTACTTCCGGATCACAAATTGGAGATACAAACTACTTTTTGGAAGATCTTTTTTTGACAACCATGTAATTTAATAATAAATTAAATCAAAAATCAAACAATTTTTGTTAAAAATGCATTTGTCATCTAAAATTTTAAAGTGGTCTTTTGCTTTCCTAAAATTTCTCTTAATTATTAAACGACTTTACAAAATTAAAATTAAATCCTATAGTTTTTGTAATTACCAAAAATGGGTCACATTAACTTATAACTCCTTCGTTTGTATATGGGTTATTATTTTGGGTAAATAAAAATATATTATTTACCTAAATGCAATTTAAATTATGATGTCGAAATACCGCAATTGTTGACATTGGTCGAATCTATGAAAATAAATCATTATATTATTATTGTAATAAAACACACATGTCAATATCTACACTTTAGATATAAATTAAAAACAAATTTCAAAAAAAAAAAAAAAAAATAAAATAAAATACATTAATGTGTTAGTACACCACAAAAAACCATAGAAACTAATTAGTTATCGATCTATGCAAACCTATTGCGCAAACATACTTCATTATTTATCCATGTAGCATAAACAATTGAGGCATAAAATTACCACCAATCAAAGTTCTGTAGCTACTATAAATGCGGATGTTTGTTGCATACTAAAAATGATAATAGTCCTTTTATAATATTTTTGCTTTAACTTTCAATAGTTAAATACGCATTAATATTATCTTTTTTTATTTGGTTTGTCCTCCAACACTCATTTCTCATTCAATTATATTATTCTCTAATTATGTCATATAATTTATATTGATAAATGTTACTGAAAACGCCTAACGAAAAATTCCTACAATTTTGAGGAGGTGGTTATTGGGAGGGGCATAGATGGTGGAGCATTGTGAAAATCGCGATTCGAGTTCACAAAAATGTCATTTATTTGAACATTAAAATGAATGTGCGTTCGCTTGTCAGTGCCAGTGTTTTGTGAAAAAGGACAAAAGGACGAGCCAATGATAATTGTTGATGGTGACTGTGTGAATGTTGGCGGTCTATGTTCCCTTCCCTACTGCGTTAGGGAGCAGTAAAATGAACAATAATGTCCCCATTGGTAATTAGGTAAATTTTGCGAGTGCACAATTAATTTTCTGTTTCTTATGTTTTTGATGGTGATTACACCATTTCCAATCGGAATGGTTGCAAAGGAAAAATATGTCTTTTTTACAGAAGTGAGTGAAAATAAATTTTACATAGACATGAAATTAATGTAAAATTTTGTAAATTTAAAGCAAATTTAAATAAATTTAACATGTACGTATGAGACACGAAATTAACGAATATTTACGTAAATAGAATAGAATAAATAGAAATTATTTTTGAGGCTTATGTTCACTGAAAAAAACTTACCCGGTTCCAAAGATTTGATGCACAATTTAATATTAGGAAACAAATCGTAAGCTTAAAACGACATTTTGGCCTGCCCAATATTTATAATTATATGGGCCGATATGGCCCATTTGCAATACCACCCGACCTACATCAATAACAACTACTTATGCCACGTTTCAAGTCGATAGCATATTTAGATCGACTCAGAATTTCACCATGACCCAGAATATATATACTTTATTGGGTCTTAAAGCAATACGAGTATTTCGATGTGTTACAAACGCATCCTATGGTGGAGGGTATAAAAATATTGATTTTAATAGAGAATAGATATGTTTACACAGATTTTTTTACCTAAATTACTTTTATTCGTTACTTCTATTATTAAATATTATTCAGCATCCAATTTGTAGGTTTTTACATTTTTGGGGCAAAAATTAATGTCCAATTTTGGTTTCAGCTAACACAGAAGTACTATAGATTTTTTGAAAAAAAACACATATTTTTTTAAAGCTGCGTTATGATGTTTTTGATCCAACAAACTTGCTTTCTAGAATTCGGTCGAAATTTTAAGACGTAAGAATTTTTTTCTGGTTTAACTTAAAAGATGCAGTATGCATTTAATAATTGAAGATTTGTTTCTAATGCAATAGAATTTTCTTCTATCTTAGAAAAAAATCCATATATTTTATTTAGATGACATGAAATCTTTGTACTCAATACAATATTTTTCCATTATTAACTTATCCCGTTTCACGCCATCAAGACAGCGACCTCCAATCGTGTTTACCAAAAAAGGTATTTGACAAAAAAAGGTATTTGACAATTTTGGCAAAATTTTCCATAGAAATAAAATTTTGACAAAATTTTCTATAGAAATAAAATTTTGACAAAAAATTTTGAAATAACATTTTGACAAAATTTTCCATAGAAATAAAATTTTGACAAAATTTTCTATAGAAATAACATTTTGGCAAAATTTTATACGAAAAGAAAATTTTGGCAAAATGTTCCATAGAAATAAATTTTTGACAGAATTTTCCATAGACATAAAATTTTGACAAAATTTTCTATAGAAATAAAATTTTTACAAAATATTCTATAGAAATAATATTTTGGCAAAATTCTCTATAGATATAACATTTCGGCAAAATTTTATACGAAAATGTTCCATAGGAATAAAATTTTGAAAGAATTTTCTATAGAAATAAAATTTGACAGAATTTTCCATAGAAATAAAATGTTGACAAAATTTTCTATAGAAATAAAATTTTGGCAAAATTTTCCATAGAAATAAAATTTTGGAAAAATTTTCTATAGAAATAACATTTTGGCACAATTTTATACGAAAATGTTCCATAGAAATAAAATTTTGAAAGAATTTTCCATGGCAATAAAATTTTGACAAAATTTTCTATAGAAATAAAAGTTTGACAAAATTTTCTATAGAAATAAAATTTTGACAAAATTTCCCATAGAAGTAAAATTTTGACAAAGTTTCCCATAGAAGTAAAATTTTGACAAAGTTTTCTATAGAAATAAAATTTTGGCAAAATTTTCTATAGAAATAACATTTTCGCAAAATTTTATACGAAAAGAAAATTTTGGCAAAATGTTCCATAGAAAAAAAAATTTTGACAGAATTTTCCATAGAAATAAAATTTTTAAAGAATTTTCTATAGAACCAAAATTTTGAAAGAATTTTCTATAGGAATAAAATTTTGACAGAATTTTCTATAGAAACAAAATTTTGACAGAATTTTCTATAGAAACAAAATTTTGACAGAATTTTCTATAGAAACAAAATTTTGACAGAATTTTCTATAGAAATAAAATTTTAGAAAAATTTTCCATAGAAATAAAATTTTGACAAAATTTTCGATAAGTATAACATTTTGACAAATTTGCTATAGAAATAAAATTTAAAAAAAAATTCTGTAGAAATAAAATTTTAACAAAATTTTCTATAGAAATAAAATTCTGACGAAATATTATATAAAAATAAAATTTTGCAAAAAATCTATACAATTAAAATTTTGACCAAATTTCTAAGGTAATAAAATTTTGACAAAATTTCCTTTAGAAATTATAATTTGCAAAAATTTCTATAGAAATAACATTTTGCAAAAATTTTCATCGAAATAAAATTTTCGCTAATTTTTTTATAAAAATAAAATTTTGCAAAAAATTTCTATAAAAAAAAAAAATTGCAAAAATTTTTTGTAGAGATAAATTTTTGACCACTTTTTCTATAGAAATAAAATTTTGAAAAAATTTTCTATTGAAATAAAATTTTGCAAATTTTTTTTCTATAGAAATAAAACTTAGCAAAAATAAAAATGTGGTCAAAAACTTTAAAATACGATTTTTTACATTTTGGTAGATTATTTTTGTCAGGAGTGGCAACCGTGTCTCCAATACGCTCAAACTTGCGTTCTGTCTTTCTTGTTGGAACTCAGGTACAATGAGTAGGTTAGGTTATTTTAGACTCAGACTATTCAATCCATTGTGTTTAGTCAATCCACTAGTGAATTTCTCTCAGAGTTCTGCCCGATTCTTTTTCGAAGGACATCCTTCTTATACAGTAAAACCACTTACAGAAGATTTGAAACATTCAAACGTGTCACCATCATTACTGAGAGGGGATAATTGCCCTCTGAACAACTTATTGGTGTTTTGGTTTTGTTTGGGATTGAACTCATTACCCTTTGTATGTAAGACGGCTTATCACTCTGGGTAGATTTCCAGCCTTGTCTAAAAAGGGCCTTGGTTTACAATTTGATCAAATACCAAAAAAGATTTCAGTGGTATTGTATTCCTCGTAATAATGCTAGGAACATCTCGAAAGATGACAATTCAGGCTGGGTCACGCATTTCTTACACCCGCTACATATCACAGAATAACCTCCGCGCGTAAACATCGAACGAAGCCTAGCCTGAATCTGCTTTACTCTCAATATTAAGTTGAATAATCTTTCGCATTAGGTCAAAGTGTTTTCAATTTAAGATTACTGCTATAAGAAGAAAATGTCGACCCCATTCAGTATTCAGTTTTTGTTGTATTTATTCTCTTTATTATATTTAAAATAATCAATTTCATTTAATGCATTTTCCACTTTAATATTTTTCTATAGAATAACTTATTTTCACGCTGAGATAAAGTGAAAAGCAATCAACGATGAAAACTTTTGTCCAATCATTAAACCTTATGTTGAAAGGCTACTTAGGAAAAAATCGAACAATTTTCCATTTTAGTTTATTGGTGAAAACTCCTTGCTGGTAAACAATCAACCAAACATAGGCAAGGCAAATGAAAGTAGAATAGACTCGGGCACACTTTAATTTTGTATGTCTGCTATTCTAATGATTTTTATACTTCCTTTACTTCCCTATTCCTAAATGTCCCTCTCTATTTGCAATTCTGTGAAAATTACTCTGTGTATTTTTTGGATACTTTGGCTTAAATGCCTCTGGTTTTATTTGCTGCTATCTTGGGTTCTATTTTCATATGGATGTCAGTTCCTTCGTTTGTTTTCTGTGTTTGTTCGTAAAATCTAAAAGTAGTTTTCCAAAGTAATTATTAACGCCTCTTCCTTTTAAATAAATAACACAGATATTTGTAGGCTTCCCTCAAGTTATTTGATCATAATGGAAAATGAAATAGCCTCAAGTTTTTCTTAGAGTAATACTTAAATTAATGAAAATTGTGAATATTATCGAGACAGTGGTAGATTTGGAGGAACGATAATATGCGAATTTACTTCTGGTATTGGAGGAGAAAATTTAAGAGATTTTAATTTAATGAATTAACAAAGGGAGTAGTTAGAATTTAAAATGTATAAAATGGGAATTTAAAATACAGTTTAGATATCATGATTTACGGCAATTTTCATGTAGCTCTGTTAGGTTTTAACTCCCAGTTAACAGAAAGTAAAATCGAAGTATCTTCTCTCCGGTTAACTTTAACTGAGAATTTTTCAGCAGTTAAGATCCTAACTGACATATGGAATATATAAGCAAGATGTCAGATATGTCCGTAGTACGGTTTAAAAGTTCGTTAGCTAACGGAGCACTAACGGGGATTCATGAAAATGGGTGTTAGGATATTTTTTTCCACCGGAACGAAATTTTAGACAAACCAAATCCTCTTCCTTGTAACGCATTTTTTTTTTAAGACCTAACAAACCCGAATTTTTAACTGTCGATTCATCAATTGTCTCTAATCTATTTTTAACTCAAAGAATTTTGCTCCGCACCAAAAGAAAACTCCGTTTGTCTTACATTTAGTTAATCACAAAAAAAACTCTTCCTTTATTAACGTCTAGAGATATATAAAAATCCTTGCAAATTGTGAAGTACTAAAGGTTGGTTGATATATATTACAACCAATTTAAGGTTACTATCATTTCGAGACCATTTCTAGATTGCTTCCTTTGACAGTTCATTTTATTGTTTACAAACTTACAAAAACATTTTGATGTAGTTCATTCAGAAATAATTCAATCACGAGAAAAGTTATGGAGATAAAGTGTGATAAGGTGACCGCTTTATATTTGGGTGGAAAACCAGAAAAGTGGGCGACCGAAAACAGTAAGAACAGCAGAAATGATCGCCGTCGACGGTAATGGTGTTGGGAACTAGAGTTTCAAACTTTTTGTCGAAAAGAGGTTTCGCCAGAATGTAATCCACTATGTTAGGCACATCTGACATTATTTTAAGGACCAAACTGTGACCGCACATTTTTTCCGACCACAGCGATAGCTCGCGGTGTGGTTGGAAAACACGTTGACTAAAGATTTTCTTTTGCGTAGATTTTATTGGGAAGTTTATCGGTTTTTGGAAAAACAAATCCAAGAGGTAGGTTCTACTACAAATGTCGATATCGCAAAAATAAAGAATAAAAAAAATGGTTTCTAATAAAAAGGTTTCGGCTGATAAATCATAAATGCGAAATTGCATTAAAATTACCTTAGCTTTACATATTTCCCACTTTTTATACCCACCACCATAGAATGGTGACGGGGGTATATTAAGTTTGTCATTCCGTTTGTAACTCATCGAAATATAAAATTTTTTTTTTAAGACCTAACAAACCCGAATTTTTAACTGTCGATTCATCAATTGTCTCTAATCTATTTTTAACTCAAAGAATTTTGCTCCGCACCAAAAGAAAACTCCGTTTGTCTTACATTTAGTTAATCACAAAAAAAACTCTTCCTTTATTAACGTCTAGAGATATATAAAAATCCTTGCAAATTGTGAAGTACTAAAGGTTGGTTGATATATATTACAACCAATTTAAGGTTACTATCATTTCGAGACCATTTCTAGATTGCTTCCTTTGACAGTTCATTTTATTGTTTACAAACTTACAAAAACATTTTGATGTAGTTCATTCAGAAATAATTCAATCACGAGAAAAGTTATGGAGATAAAGTGTGATAAGGTGACCGCTTTATATTTGGGTGGAAAACCAGAAAAGTGGGCGACCGAAAACAGTAAGAACAGCAGAAATGATCGCCGTCGACGGTAATGGTGTTGGGAACTAGAGTTTCAAACTTTTTGTCGAAAAGAGGTTTCGCCAGAATGTAATCCACTATGTTAGGCACATCTGACATTATTTTAAGGACCAAACTGTGACCGCACATTTTTTCCGACCACAGCGATAGCTCGCGGTGTGGTTGGAAAACACGTTGACTAAAGATTTTCTTTTGCGTAGATTTTATTGGGAAGTTTATCGGTTTTTGGAAAAACAAATCCAAGAGGTAGGTTCTACTACAAATGTCGATATCGCAAAAATAAAGAATAAAAAAAATGGTTTCTAATAAAAAGGTTTCGGCTGATAAATCATAAATGCGAAATTGCATTAAAATTACCTTAGCTTTACATATTTCCCACTTTTTATACCCACCACCATAGAATGGTGACGGGGGTATATTAAGTTTGTCATTCCGTTTGTAACTCATCGAAATATCGATTTCCGACTATATAAAGTATACATATTCTTGATAAGGGAGAAATTCTAAGACGATATAACGATGTCCGTCTTTCTGTTGTAATCACGCTACAGTCTTCAATAATGAAGCATTCGTGCTGAAATTTTGCACAAACTCGTCTTTTGTCTGCAGGCAGGTCAAGTCCGAAGATGGGCTATATCGGTCCCCATATAAAACGACCTCCCGATTTGGGATCTTGGGCTTATAGAAGCCGTAGTTTTTATCCAATTTGTCAGAAATTGGAAATTTAGAGGTATTTTAGGACCATTTTTTAGACCATATTTTAGAACCATTAACAGGTGTGCCGAAAATGGTGAGTATCGGTCCATATTTTAGTATAGCCCCCATATAGACCGATGTTCCAGATTTCATGCCAATCGGAGTGGAATTGGGGCTTCTAAGTTTTCAAGAGAAGAAATCAGGGACCTGGTTTGAATTTTCCGATTAACAGTTATTAAGAATTTTTTTTTATCACTTCTTTAACTTCTGTGTTCCAGAAAAGTTTGAAACGAGAAAAAATTGTTTATTTTTACTTCATTGACCAGGTGGCGGATAATTAAGATTAATATGGGTATGAAGTGTATGACTAATCCGGCACGTGGTACACAAAATTTGTTTTTTATGCCCTCCACCATTGTCATTCCGTTTGTAACACATCGAAATATTGCTCTAAGACCCCATAAAGTATATATATTCTGGGTCGTGGTGAAATTCTGAGTCGATCTGAGCATGTCCGTCCGTCCGACTGTTGAAATCATGCTAACTTCCTAACGAAACAAGCTATCGACTTGAAACTTGGCACAAGTAGTTGTTATTGATGTAGGTCCGATCCGGCTGAAATTTGGTACATGGTGGTACTATATGGTCTCTAACAACCATGCAAAAATTGGTCCATATCGGTCCATAATTATATATAGCCCCCATATACACCGATCCCCCGATTTGGCTTGCGGAGCCTCTAAGAGAACCAAATTTCTCCGATCCGGCTGAAATTTGGTACATGGTGTGAATATGTGGTCTCTAACAACCATGCAAAAATTGGTCCACATGGGTCCATAATTATATATAGCCCCCATATAAACCGATCCCCCGATTTGGCTTGCGGAGCCTCTAAGAGAAGCAAATTTCATCCGATCCGGCTGAAATTTGGTACATGGTGTTATCATATGATCTCTAACAATCGTGCAAAAATTGGTTCACATCGGTCCATAATTATATATAGCCCCCATATAAACCGATTTTGCTTGCGGAGCCTCTAAGAGAACCAAATTTCCTCCGCTCCGGCTGAAATTTGGTACATGGTGTTAACTTTTGTTCTCTAACAACCATGCCAAAATTTGTCCATATCGGTCCATAATTACTATAGCCCCCATATAAACCGATCCCCAGATTTGGCTTACGGAGCCTCTAAGAGAACAAAATTTCATCCGATCCGGCGGAAATTTGGTACATGGTGTTAGTATATGGTCTTTAATAATCATGCAACAATTGGTTTACATCGGTCCATAATTATATATAGATCCCATATAAACCGATTTTGCTTGCGGAGCCTCTAAGAGAACCAAATTTCCTCCGATCCGGCTGAAATTTGGTACATGGTGTTAACTTTTGTTCTCTAACAACCATGCCAAAATTTGTCCATATCGGTCCATAATTATATATAGCCCCCATATAAACCGATCCCCCGATTTGACTTCTGGCCGTTAACAACCACGCCTAACTAGGTCCATATCGATCCACTTTTACGTATAGCCCCCATATAAACCGATCCCCCGATTTGGCTTGCGGAGCCTCTAAGAGAAGCAACTTTCATCCGATCCGGCTGAAATTTGGTACATGGTGTTAGCATATGATCTCTACCAATCATGCAAAAATTAGTCCACATCGGTCCATAATTATATATAGCCCCTATATAAACCGATCCCCAGATTTGGCTTGCGGAGCCTCTAAAAGAAGCAAATTTCATCCGATCCGGCTGAAATTTGGTACATGGTGTTAGTATATGGTCTCTAATAACCATGCAAAAATTTGTCCACATCGGTCCATAATTACATATAGCCCCATATAAACCTATCACCAGATTTGACCCCCGGAGCCTCTTGGAAGACCAAAATTCATCTGATTCAGTTGATATTTGGTACGTGGTGTTAATATATGGCCTCAAAGACTCATGCAAAAATTGGTCGAAATCGGTCCATAATTATATATATCCCCCAGATTTGTCCTCTGGCCGTAACAACCACGCCTAGCTAGGTGCATATCGGTCTATAGTTATATATAGCCCTCAGATAAATCGATCCCCAATCGCACAAAAATTGGCCCATATCAAGTTCATAATTGTATATAGCCTCCATATAAGCGACCCCCATATTTCAATTCTGACTCCCTACGTACCGTGCAAAAGTCCATATCGATTCGTAATTATTTGTAGACTTACCTACTCATACCTTTTTTGTCTAATATATACCACGTATGGACTAACTTACAATTTAGAAAACGATTTAAGATACCACAACCCAAGTAATTCGATTCTGGATGACAGTCTTTCGTAGAAGTTTCTACGCTATCCATGGAGGAGGGTACATAAGATTCGGCCTGGCCGAACTTACGGCCATATATACTTGTTTAAAAATTATTTATTAAAATATCACAGAATTTTTTAATTTATATCCTAAAAAACTGAATTCGGATCATATCTTAAGAAGTGATGCATGTTCATTGCAACGGCTGTTGAAATGGTGGAGATCCGGCCTATGACAAGCTAATGTTAAATTCATCGCTAATTTTGCACCGCTTCCGGTTCCAAAAAGAATACTTTCACTACCTTTTTGGCGACGCTTTTTTGTTGGACGTGAACTGAATTAAAGTTAAATTGGCTTTAGTGAAATAGAGGGTTCACTTTTTTCTTGAGTGTGGTAAAGGGTATAATAGGGTCTGCCCCGATTGACTTTAGACTTTCCTTACTAGTTTTTAGTATGCATTCGTATTTGCCAAACAAGAAATCTTTGATCTCTTGGGAGCCACCGTGGTGCAATGGTTAGCATGCCCGCCTAGCATACACAAGGTCGTGGGTTCGATTCCTGCTTCGACCGAACACGAAAAAATTTTCAGCGGTGGATTATCCCACCTCAGTAATGCTGGTGACATTTCTGAGGGTTTCAAAGCTTCTCTAAGTGGTTTCACTGCAATGTGGAACGCCGTTCGGACTCGGCTATAAAAAGGAGGTCCCTTGTCATTGAGCTTAACATGGAATCGGGCAGCACTCAGTGATAAGAGAGAAGTTCACCAATGTGGTATCACAATGGACTGAATAGTCTAAGTGAGCCTGATACATAGGGCTGCCACCTAACCTAACCTAACCTTGATCCCTCGGTAAAATTTTTTTCAATGCGACATATATTAATATATCTACTCTACTCCTAAGCGTTTGCTATACACATATCCCCGCATATGTCACTCCTAATACATGTCACATATATTTTGTAATTTGACTTGTTTCCATTTGCTTGCATGTCTCATTGGGAATTTTTACCACAAACTACTTACGTTCTGTATTAAATATAATTTACTGGCATGTTTGTTGATAACATTAATAAATATTGTTACAAATAACACTCATACCCAATCACATATTATGTACAATGGGCATACACACACATTCACATGAACGCAACGACAATTCTCCACAATGACAATATTGGACAAAAAGTTAGGTGCTGTAGATTTGTTATTACAGATAAAATATATGTTGTTAAACACAATGTAAATATTAATATATGTATTTACTAATATATATTGACCAAACCAAAATATATATGGTCATATATACACATACATATACTGACTTACACACATTCTTTCACACGTAGTGAGGGGTATGGTGATTGTGTATGGTCTAAAGTAGATACGCACTTTAGTTAACATGGATGTTGATATTAATATTACAAATATTTTATTTGTATATTATGTGTATGTTGGTTTAACGTCTCTTAACCTATTTTATATGTTAGTCTACTTTATGTATCAAATATGTATTTCTTTTAGGCTACTACGAGTTTGTTTTAAATTATTTTAAAACTTGATAGTGTGAGAAATATGTAACATTAATTTAATCAATTTGTTACACAACTCGACATCAATTGTTTTTTTTTTATGGATTAAATTTTATTGTGAAATGCTATTGTATTATTTTTAAGATCGGAAATGATATGAGGTATATATTGTTTATAGTGTAATAGACCTAGAAACATATTTGCTGAATAGTTATATTGGAAATTTACAAATCAAATCATCGAAAATTAAATAAATGTGTTTATATGGTCTTGGGAATTGCAAATTTGGCTCACATCAAATAAGAATACTCTGCACATTGCACAACAATTTGGGCTTAATATGAAAGATTATGCAATCTAAGGACACAAAATTTACACTAAATTAAGCAAAATTTTAACTAAATTTGATAAAAGTAGAAGTAAATCCGTCCCAAATTATGGCTGATCCACAAGAATGTTTTTTTTTTTTTTTTTTTTTTTTTTAACACTTCCTCCGGTTCAAATGATTATGAACATAAATTTGAAATTTGTAGCATTAGATTTTAGATCTTTAGGGAAATTATTGGTTTAATTTTCCTGAATGTAAAGAAAACAAGTAAAGAAACCCTAAAGTCGGGCGGGGCCGACTATATTATACCCTGCACCATTTTGTAAATCCACATTTTCGATACTATATCAAATCCGTCAAATGTGTTGGGTGCTTTATATAAAGGTTTTTCTTCCAAATACATACATTTAAATCTGACTCCATTTCAACAAAATTTATAATCTATAGACTTAAAATTTAAGTCGGCTAATGCCCTGGGATGGTACACTATGTTAGTAAAAACAAGTAAGGAAAGTCTAAAGTCGGGCGGGGCCGACTATATTATACCCTGCACCACTTTGTAGATCTAAATTTTCAATACCATATCACATCCGTCAAATATGTTGGGTGCTGAATATATAGAGGTTTGTCCCAAATACATACATTTAGGTATCACTCGAGCTGGACTGAATTTGATAGACTTCTACAAAATCTATAGACTCAAAATGTAAGTCGGCTAATGCACTAGGGTGGAACACAATGTTAGTAAAAAAATAGGGGAAACATATAAATCTGAAGCAATTTTAATGAAACTTCGCAAAAGTTCATTTATGATTTATCGCTCGATATATATGTATTAGAAGTTTAGGAAAATTAGAGTCATTTTTACAACTTTTCGACTAAGCAGTGGCGATTTAACAAGGAAAATGTTGGTATTTTGACCATTTTTGTCGAAATCAGAAAAACATATATATGGGAGCTATATCTAAATCTGAACCGATTTCAATCAAATTTGGCATACATAACTATATTACTAATTGTACTCCTAGTGCAAAATTTCAACCAAATTGGGCCAAAACTCTGGCTTCTGGGGCCATATAAGTCCATATCGGGCTAAAAAAATATATATGGAAGCTATATCTAAATCTGAACCGACTGCAATCAAATTTTGCACACTCGACTATACTACCAATTTTAGTCCTTGTGCAAAATTTCAAGCAAATCGGGATAAAACTCTGGCTTCTGGATCCATATAAGTGCATATCGGGTGAAAGATATATATGGGAGCTGTATCTAAATCTGAACAGATTTCTTCCAAAATCAATAAGGTTCTATTCTGACCCAAATTAGGAACATGTGCTAAATGTGAAGGCGATTGGACTTAAATTGCGACCTAGACTTTGATCACAAAAATGTGTTCACAGACAGACGGACATGGCTAGATCGACTCAGGGACCCTTCTGGGTGTTGCAAACACTATGCACTAACTTATAATACCCTGTTCCACAGTGTGGCGCACGGAATAATTATTCTTAAAAAAAATAAGTTTTATTTAACTCAGTTATAAAATCTTCAGATTAAAGAAAAAAGAGTACATCCGTCCGAAAGTATGGCTAGGCCACAATAATGATTTTTGAAAACACTTCCTCCGGTTCAAATGATTATGAAGATAAATTTGAAATTTGTAGCATTAGATTTTAGTTCTTTAAGATTTTTTTTTTTGTTTAGTTTCTAGATTGAATCTGAAATTTCAACACCATCACACTCAGCACGAGTAAACCAAAACTGGCTTATAAAGAAATTTCGGGGCATCCCCCAAAATGGCCACCAAAACGTTCTGATCCCAATAAGAAATTTCATCTGAACCGAGCATTGCGTGATAAACTGCCACAATATTTGGAATTTTGTATCCATATTTTGCCAGAAAAATTTGGAAAAAGCAATGAACAATACTTCTATTGATCCGTCTGTTAAAATTTTTTTCCGAATTAATTCTCAAACAGTTGGGAAAAAACCCTTATTTTTCATTTTTCGCTTCCAATAAATCATGAAAAGTTGTTTGTATGTTATAAATAAAATATCCCCAATACGAGAAATGCTTTTCGCTTTTTTGGTGAAATGAGCTAACAAGAGAAAAACAAATATACTCAAATATAGCATAAATATTTACTATATTCGTATATCGAAAAATTTGTAAATTTGACCAAAAATGCCTTGATCTTAAACTTCGTTGCGCTATACTCTAACGCCAAGTTTTTCCTTCAAAATGCAATTTTTTTTAATATATATTTCTATTTTTAATTTTTTGCTCTCACCCTCTAAAAGTTAATACTGAAAATGTGATTTTTCGGTTACACAATAAATAAAAGTTTAAATATTAAGGTTTGACTAAAGAACATCTGCAAACACTAACTTCAAAAACAATCCACATCACAGATTATCTTTGCCGTGACGTATCGTCATAATCTGTGATACATTCCACAGACGTATGGTTATATTTACTGTAACTTCCAGTAGGAACAGCTACCCAGCAAAAAATTTGGCTTTTCTTCCAAAGGCACAACTTTAAGAGCACTTTCAAAAATATTTTCCCAAAGATGTCTTTATTTTAACTGCACGGTAAGTTCTTTTATTTAAATTTCTTATAATTTGTTTTTTTATATTTTTAATGCGTTATTTTAACTTTTTTGTTTCAAATAGGTTAAGAAAAGAGTTAGAATTATTAAAAATGGTGCAAAATTGACGCAGAAGCGATGAATTTAACATGGGCTTGTCATAGGACGGAAGTGCTCCATTTCAACAGCCGTTGCCCTGAATTTGCATCACATCTTAAGGTGTGATCCGAGTTCAATGTTTTGGATGTAAACTAAAAAATTCTGTGATATTTTGTCAAATAAATAATTTTTATATTTTTTTTATAATTTTTAATGGATTCTAATGCTTGTCGGCAACGTTTCACTTCAATTATTTTGAAAAAATTCACCATTTTTATACCCTCCACCATAGGATGGGGGTATATTAACTTTGTCATTCCGTTTGTAACACATCGAAATATTGCTCTAAGACCCCATAAAGTATATATATTCTGGGTCGTCGTGAAATTCTGAGTCGATCTGAGCATGTCCGTCCGTCTGTTGAAATCACGCTAACTTCCGAACGAAACAAGCTATTGACTTGAAACTTGGCCCAAGTAGTTGTTATTGATGTAGGTCGGATGGTATTGAAAATGGGCCGTATTGGTCCACTTTTACGTATAGCCCCCATATAAACTTACCCACAAATTTGGCTTGCGATTGCTCTAAAAGAAGCAAATTTCATCCGATCCGGCTGAAATTTGGCACATGATGTTAGTATATGGTCTCTAACAACCATGCAAAAATTGGTCCATATCGGTCCACTTTTACGTATAGCCCCCATATAAACGGACCCCCAAATTTGGATTGCGATTGCTCTAAGAGAAGCAAATTTCATCCGATCCGGCTGAAATTTGGTACATGGTGTTAGTGTATGGTCTCTAACAACCATGCAAAAATTGGTCCATATCGGTCCATAATTACATATAGCCCCCATATAAACCGATCCCCCGATTTGGCTTGCGGAGCCTCTTGGAGGAGCAAAATTCATCCGATCCGGTTGAAATTTGGAACGTGGTGTTAGAATGTGGTCTCCAACAAATACGCAAGAATTGGTCCATATCGGTCCATAATTATATATAGCCCCCATATAAACCGTTCCCCAGATTTGATCTCCGGAGCCTCTTAGAGGAGCAAAATTCATCCGATCCGCTTGAAATTTGCAACGTGGTGCTAGTATAAGACCGCTAATAACCATGCCAAAATTGGTCCACATCGGTCTATAGTTATATACAGGCGATCCCCAATGACACAAAAATTGGTGCTTATCGGTTCATAATCATGGTTGCCACTCGAGCCAAAAATAATCTACCAAAATTTTATTTTTATAGAAAACATTGTCAAAATGTTATTTCTATAGAAAATTTTGTCAATATTTTATTTCTATAGAAAATTTTGTCAAAATTTTATTTCTATAGAACATTTTGTCAAAATTTTATTTCTATAGAACATTTTGTCAAAATTTTATTTCTATAGAACATTTTGTCAAAATTTTATTTCTATATAAAATTTTGTCAGAATTTTATTTCTATAGAAAATTTTATCCAAATTTTATTTCTATAGAAAATTTTTTTAAAATTTTACTTCTATAGAAAATGTCAAAATTTTATTCCTATAGAAACTTTAAACTTTATTATTTACGTATTTAATCTGCATTTTTTTAGTTTAATATATACCACGTATGGACTATGTGGAATATATTACGATGTTAGGAAGTTTTAAGATACCTTGCCATCGGCAAGTGTTACCGCAACCCAAGTAATTCGATTGTGGATGACAGTCTTCAGTAGAAGTTTCTACGCAATCCATGGTGGAGGGTACATAAGCTTCGGCCTGGCCGAACTTACGGCCGTATATACTTGTTTATGCTGGGTTATGTCTAATAATGTTTTTTGAATTTGTCAAAAAAAAAAATAATAATAAATAAATAAATATTTATTTATTTTGGTCATGCCGGCATTTGGAATATAGTTTAGTAAACATTTTCTTAAATGAAATTTGTTTTTAGCATTTTCTTTCCTGATGGGATCATTCTTTTTTTGGGGCATGATAAAAAATTAAATTTTTCATATCACGGTTTATTTTGTTTTATCAAAAGCCCTCAGATACATACACGATATTGTTCACTAGTTGACTTTCCTTTAATTTCAAGTTTATCTCAATAGCTTTATAGCGTATAAGTTGATTTATTGGATTTAAAATTGCTTTTGCATTATATATCAGATGCATATTAAAACAAATAGAGATTTACCTTCAAATCTGCCATGGCCAATCATGGCTATTTAATTAATCAGTATTTAAACGAATTTTTTCATTTATGTAGCTTAAATAAAACTAAAACAAAAATCTCAGTTCCACAAATACATTTTACTGAAAAAAAAAACGCAAATATCCCATATGTCACTTTTAGTTAGAAATTAAAAGCGAAACAAACAAAAAATACGAATGTGATTCAACAAAAAAATAATTCCATTTAAAAAACGTAATTTGTTTTGGCGTTATATTCCATTTCAGGAAATGTTAGTAAATGACAGATTTCAAATTGATTGCAAGCAGCAAAGAAAAAAAGCATAACACAAGAGAACAAAAAGACCAACAAACAACGAACAGGCTTCAAAATCAAATGGATTTCCGTTTCCGATATGCAAATTGATTAAAACGTATTAGTGTCACATACACTCACACACACACACACATACCCTGCATCTCTATCTCTTATGAGCACACATTTCCGATACCCCACTGAGAATATCCTGCGGTGCGCGAATCTGTTTTGGTAGTTTGAAAACTCATATCACCATACTCACCATTTCTCTCAGGCGTTATTTTTTTGTGTTTGGTATGAATTTTGTAGGTTAATACTAAATTAAGATTGACATGCATATGTATGTTCGCATTTTTCAAAAAGGATTTCTAGATTGCAAAAAAAAAAAAAATAGAAAAAATGTAGAGACATACACGAGAAAGCGAATGGAATTTGTGGTCTATGCTTATTTACAAGGGCTTGATTATAAATGGCATCAGCACAGTGACAGATTTCCTTTTAAGCTTCTACTGTATTATACCTATAGTATAGGGCTCAATCAACACTTGAACTCATTTTGTCAGTGTGTGTGTGTGCGTGCGTGTGTGTATAATAGGCCTGTGGATTGAATGTGACATGACAATATTATTTACAGTTTCTTTAATATTTAATATCTAGTTAAAGTCCTCACTATTCTGTCTGTCAACGCATTAATCATTCATGTTGCCCATAGAAATTAAATATTAATTGAAAAATTATTTCCTTATTAAATTGTTGTCATCTAGAATGGTCTTATGTTTGTTAAATTTAGGCCTAAATCAAATGTTGTCTTAAGTACCTTGTCAATGTTGACAAACATTTACAATTTTATAGACTGTGGATGTTGTCACTTTGTTTATATATTTCGACAGTTTTGTGTTCTTTATTGAAAGAGTATATTCTCTTGTTCAGAATGAAAAATATCACGCAACAGACGAGTGAGTGATGACATATACAACTTAATATACACTGACGTTTAACCCTATATTTTCAAATTTGCAAGCTAATTTTTGAAAAAAATAAGAAGTCAAAGTGACAATCTTTGTATACAGAAAAAAATCTGATTGAATAACATGTTCAAAGTATTGAATGGAGTCGGTGGAAGAATCAACATTTTTCAAACAACAATTATGATCAGTGGATGAGATACGAGTCAAATAATATATAAACAGTAAAATGTCGGTTGGAAGTTACAAAACAAAGAATTCGTTATGCTGAACCAAGTACTTTACCTCACTGTCTGAAGAATATTTCAGGAATATCTACTTTTAAAAATAATTTGAAAAACGTATATTAGAGAAAATCTAGATGAATGCTTGGTGAATTTGAATATTCCAATAACTTCCCTACGGAAACGGATCATCCACAGGACCGGTACAGTGCCAATCCCTGGTGTGTATGGACTAGTCCCAGTTCTGGTCAAAACGTATGGAGGGGACCGGTCACTTTAACATGGGTTTGTCATTGACGGGGTAAATTTACACTTTAGGACACGTCTTGGAGCCATTCAAAAGGACACGTCTTGGGACAATTTAGTAGGAGCACCTCATAGATAGTTACTCATGAACCAGTCTAGGACAAACTATTTGGAATCTGTTTCCTTTTTGGCACGATTCGCATCAGAAGGGAAAATCTTTCGAACTATGTTGAACAATAGGTTATTCTGATAATCGTATTTCACTAAATGTGACATACGATCAATTTCAAGCGTTAATGAAAATCAATAAATTGTGACTATTTAAAAATTGCGACAAATTGGAGCACCGGTACCAGTCCTGTAATATGTCCTGTGATATGTATGGGAGCCACCGTGGTGCAATGGTTAGCATGCCCGCCTTGCATACACAAGATCGTGGGCTCGATTCCTGCTTCGACCGAACACCAAAAAGATTTTCAGCGGTGGATTATTCCACCTCAGTAATGCTGGTGACATTTCTGAGCTTCTCCAAGTGCACACACAAAAAAATTTTCTGATTCAATCACGAAATTAATTGACCCAATTAATTTTTTAATTGAAATGTCTTCAATCACAGAAATGATAGTATCAATTAAAAAATTAATTGGAGGTCAATTAAAAAATTAATTGATCCAATTAAAAAATTAATGGATACTATTAATTTTTGTGATTGATTTTTGTATCAATTAAAAAATTTGTTGAATCAATTAAATTTTTAATTGAATATTTTTTAAAACTCAATTAAAATTTTAATTGGAAAATTTTTGGTGAAATTTTTTTCTGTGTGGTTTCAGTGCAATTTGGAACGCCGTCCGGACTCGGCTATAAAAAGGAGGTCCCTTGTCATTGAGCTTAACATGGAATCGGGCAGCACTCAGTGATAAGAGAGAAGTTCACCAATGTGGTATCACAATGGACTGAATAGTCTAAGTGAGCCTGATACATCGGGCTGCCACCTAAACTAAACCTCTATAAGCCTTAAAGGCGGAAAAAATAATAAAAAAAAACTGCAAAAAAAAAAATCGTCGCCAAAAAGGTAGTGAACATACTACTTTTGGTTCCGAAGGTGATGTATGATTGATGCAGATGCGATGAATTAAAAATAGGCTTGTCATGGGACGAATGTCCGTCATTTCAATAGCCATTGCACTGAATTTGCATCACTTCTTAAGGTGTGATCCAAATTCAGTGTTTTAGATGTGAATTAAAAAATATTGTGATATTTTGCCAAATAAATAATTTTTATATATTTTGTATGATTTTTAATGCATCCTAACGCTTGTGTGAAACCTTTAATCTCAAATATTTTCAAAAATTCTCAATTTCTAAAATGAATTTAGCATTTTTTCGAAAAAATTTTAATAATTCGTATTAATTTATTAATTTTTACTTCATTTTTAACATATTTAAAACAAAAAGGTTTAAAATTACCCAATAAAAATATGGAAAAAGCTAGCTATAGAAAATTGAAGTAACCCTTTGACTAGCGATGGCCACTTAGGAGAACATTCGAAAACAATAGCAAACTCTATATCCCCATTTACTTTCGCTATATTTCTCGATGTTATTTCATAGTAGATGCTTACATCTAAGAACGCTATATATATTTCGCATATTAGTGAGCACTAAAATGTATTTGTATAAACTTCTTTAACCACATGATGAGGGAGAAATTCTAAGACGGTATTACCATGTTCCTTTGTCTTTCTGTTGTAATCATGCTACAGCTTTCAACAATGGCGCTACGGTCCTGCAATTTGGCACAGATTCGTTTTTTGTTTGCAGGCAGGTCAAATTCGGATATGGGCTATATCGGTCTAGGGCTTGATATAACCCCCATATAAACCGACCCCGCGGTTTGGGGTCTTGGGCTTCTAGAAACCGTATTTATACCCTGCGCCACACTGTGGAACAGGGTATTATAAGTTAGTGCATATGTTTGCAACGCCGAGAAGGAGACGAGATAGACACATGGTGTCTTTGGCAAAAATGCTCAGGGTGGGCTCCTGAGTCGATATAGCCATGTCCGTCTGCCCGTGAACACATTTTTGTAATCAAAATCTAGGTCGCAGTTTTAGTCCAATCGACTTCAAATTTGGCATAAGTATGTGTTTTGGCTCAAAATAGAACCTTATTGATTTTGGAAGAAATCGGTTCAGATTTAGATATAGCTCCCATATATATTTCGCCCGATATGGACTTATATGGCCCCAGAAACCAGAGTTTTACCCTAATTTGCTTAACATTTTGCACAAGAAGAACAATTAGTACTATAGTCAAGTGTGCCAAAATTTATTGAAATTGGTTCAGATTTCCATATAGCTCCCGATTTCGTCCGATATGATCTAATACGGTCTCAGAAGCCAGAGTTTTACCCCAATTTGGTTGAAATTTTGCACTAGGAGTACAATTAGTAGTGTAGTCAAGTGTGCCAAATTTTATTGAAATCGGTTCAGATTTAGATATAGCTCCCGATTTACACTCATATCACCACAGTGGCCAATCTTTTACTCCGATTTAATTGAAATTTTGCACAGGGAGTAGAATTAGCATTGTAGCTATGCGTGCCAAATTTTATTGAAATCGGTTCAAATTTAGATATAGCTCCTATATATATCTTTCGCCCGATATGGGCTAATACGGTCACAGAAGCCAGAGTTTTACCCCAATGTGGTTGAAATTTTGCACTAGGAGTACAATTAGTAGTGTAGTCAAGTATGCCAAATTTTATTGAAATCGGTTCAGATTTAGATATAGCTCCCATATATATCGTTCGCCCGATTTACACTCATATGACCACAGCGGCCAATCTTTTACTCCGATTTAATTGAAATTTTGCACAGGGAGTAGAATTAGCATTGTTGCTATGTGTGCCAAATTTGGTTCAAATCGGTTCAGATTTAGATATAGCTCCCATATATATGTTTTTCTGATTTCGACAAAAATGGTCAAAATACCAACATTTTCCTTGTAAAATCGAAAAGTTGTAAAAATGACTCCAATTTTCCTAAAATTCTAATACATATATATCGAGCGATAAATCATAAATAAACTTTTGCGAAGTTTCCTTAAAATTGCTTCAGATTTAAATATTTCCCATATTTTTTTTTACTAACATTGTGTTCCACCCTAGTGCATTAGCCAACTTAAATTTTGAGTCTATAGATTTTGTAGAAATAGGTGTGTCGAAAATGGAGCCTAGCGTTCCATGTTTTGGTATAGCCCCTATAATGACCTATTTCCCCGAGTTAACTTCTTGGGCTCCTAGAAATCGTAGTTTTTATCCAATTTGGCTGAAATTTTGAATCTAGAGGTTTTTTAGTTTTCAGAAAATGGTGTTTTTAGGACCATAAAAGGTGTGTTTGGGACTATCAATCTATATTTTGGTATAGCTCCATATAGAGTGATTTCCCGATTTAACTTCTTGGGCCTATAGGTTAGGTTAGGTTAGGTGGCAGACCGATGTATCAGGCTTACTTAGACTATTCAGTCCATTGTGATACCACATTGGTGAACTTCTCTCTTATCACTGAGTGCTGCCCGATTCCATGTTAAGCTCAATGACAAGGGACCTCCTTTTTATAGCCGAGTCCGAACGACGTTCCACATTGCAGTGAAACCACTTAGAGAAGCTTTGAAAACCTCAGAAATGTCACCAGCATTACAGAAGTGGGATAATCCACCGCTGAAAAACTTTTTGGTGTTCGGTCGAAGCAGGAATCGAACCCTCGACCTTGTGTATGCAGGGCGGACATGCCAACCGTTGCACCGCGGTGGGCCTCTAGAAACTGTATTTTTGTACCGATTTACCAGAAGTTTGAAATCTAGAGGTATTTTAAGACTAGAAATAGGTGTACCGAATAGGGTGTGTATGGGTTGCTAAAGCTCCTATATAGACCGATCTCACGATTTTACTTCTTGAGTCTCTAGAAAACGTAGTTGTGCCAGAAATTTTAAATTTTAATTAATAATTAGGATTTCAGAAAATGGTGTTCATGGGTCCGTGTTTTGGTATAGTTCCCATATAGACCGATCTCCCGAATTTATTTCTTGGGCTTCTAAAAACTGTTGTTTTTATCCAATTTGTCTGAAATTTCAAATCTAGAGGTTTTTATAATCATAAATTTTACCCTCAAAATATGGAATTTTCTATAAGATATTACAAAAATCAATTATGCTTAGAAACTTTTCTTGAATTTGTAATATATTCTTGTTAAACATTTCTAATCTACATTTCATTCCTATAGGATTCACTTTATTTTAGTGTATAATAAACAAAAAAGAATCTCATCACCTTCAAAATGGCTTAAGATGGTGTTTGTTGATTGCAAAAAATGCAAAGCAATGAAAAGAGAATCAATTCTTGAATCTCTTGAAATAATTGTAATTTAATGATAATTAATACTTTTTAATCAGATTGCCATACTATGAGATTTTTATTTTTTTGCCATTGTTGTTCTCATTTGCCCTCTAGAATATCGCTATGTACAGCTCGGGCGATTCCTATTTTTGTAATAATTTATTTTTTTTTTCTCTCTCCCTGGCTCTCTCTTTCTTTCGTAGTTTCATAGTTATGGCAAGAAGATGAAGTTAAAATATGACACAATTCTCTACAAAGAAAAAAATTAATTGTGCATACTAAATAGGTTGACCGAAATATAACAAAAACGCCTGAAAGGATATAGAAGAGAACAATGGAAAATGAATACAGTTAACAAAAGAGAGGCGAACAATTAAAAACGTATTTTTTTTTTTTTTTTTGCTCAAGCCCTAATACTATAGAGTAGAGGTTATACGAAACTTGTTTTTCTATTTTCATTAGGACAACGCTAAGTTCGTGTGATATGATTAGCATGGATAGTTTTAAAGTTTACCAAATACAGACGAGTGAGAAAGTGAAGAAGCAGATTAAAGTTGTGATAACCGGAACAGAAACGGGGATTCAATAAAAAAATGCATGGAACTTGCAAAATAATTGTATGCACCCAGAGAAGGAATACGAAGACCTTAAACATAGTAATGATACGTTTCACTGGGAACATAACAATTTTCTGTCTCAATTATGTTATTTTTATTTGGTGTGAAAATAATATTTTTGCGACAATAATGTTCCATCTTCCCAATGAAATGTAAGATTATGCTCTTAAAACAGGTTAAGGGTGATCACATAATTTCTCTGGGTATGGAAAGAGGATTGTGTTAAAAATGTCTAATTTCTTCATGTGTAATATAATATTATATTTTACATTTGTAACAAATTTAGTTTCATCATTTGTAGACATCAAAAATATGGCAACTCTATATTTGTCCATCTTCACCATACCATATGCAATCAGCTTTTCTTCATAATTATACACAATGTTGCATATCCAGACACAATTACAACATTGAAAGGGAGAGCGACAAATAACAGAAAGTGATTAAAATGAGAATGGAAAGGAGAAAGAGAGAAAAATGTCATTAATTAAAGAGAAACTGTGTTAATCTCATTGTTCTACATACAAGTAAATGTAGCAGTATAACAATGGAATTGAATGCGCTCCATTAAGAAGTTTACTTAAAAATTTATTGTAAAATTTTTTTATAATTGTGGAAATTTACTTTTGACCAAACAATAATCGGTTTTCGTTGTAGATGCAGAGGGTTTAATACTTGTAAATAATAACCCAATATACAGTGAATCCTCTGAAATGTGGACACCACGGTCGCCTCCATTTTGTCCACGTTTGGGAGGTGTCCAGGATTGAGACGTTAATTTTAATTTTTTAATATAGTAAACGTCCCCAGACAACTGTGCACATTTAGGAGGTGTCCGGTTTTCAGAGTGTCCAAGTTTGAGAGATTTCACTGTATTTGATTTTTAAACGTACAAAATTTGCAACCCAATTCAAATACAGTATATAGGAATACCGACAGTGAGTAAGTTTTTTTTTTTTAAATTTTAATACAAAACACAGCGTATTAATTTTGAACGCAAAAAGAGTAAAATTAATTTAACTCCAAAATAGGTTTAATTGACCTTGCCTTATTTTAGAGAATCCTCATCTTTGGCTTGGAATCAATACCAAAATCATTAATGTAGAAACAAAATCTTTTGCACCAGGCTATGCATATTGCCTAGTTTTATACCCACCACCATAGAATGGTGATGGGGGTATAATAAGTTTGTCATTCCGTGTGTAACACATCGAAATATCGACTTCCGACTATATAAAGTATATATATTCTTGATCAGGGCGATATAAGCATGTCCGTCTGTCTGTCTGTCTGTTGTAATCACGCTACAGACTTCAATAATTGCGCTATCGTCCTGAAATTTGGCACAGATTCGTTTTTTGGTTGCAGGCAGGTCAAGTTCGAAGATGGGCTATATCGGTCCAAGTTTTGATATAGTCCCCATATAAACCGATTTCTCGATTTGGGGTCTTGGGCTTATAAAAAACGTAGTTTTTGTCCAATTAGCCTGAAATTGAAAATCTAGAGGTAGTTGAGGACCATAAAGAGGTGTGCCGAAAATGGTGCCCATCGGACCATGTTTTGGTATAGCCCCCATATAGGCCGATCTCCCGATTTTGCTTCATGGGCGTCTAGAAACTCTATTTTCTATCCGATTTGCTTGAAATTGAAAACCTAGAGGTATTTTAGAACCATTAACAGGTGTGTCGAAAATGGTCCGAATCGGTCCATGTTTTGGTGTAGTATCGGTAATTGTGAAATCGGTTCAGATTTAGATATGGCTCCCATATATATCTTCCGTCCGATTTGCACTCATATGACCAAGGGGGCTAAAGTTATACACCCATTTACGTGAAATTTCGCATAGATAGCAGAATTATTATTCTAACTATGCATGTCAAATTTAGTCAAAATCGGTTCAGATTATATATAGCTCCCATATATACGTACACCAGAGTTGGGGAAATGTGGTAGACTGTTACACATTTTAGACCCATTTTCAATGGAAGTTTCCTCCAATTAACTGGATAGCGTTAGCCGATTTGGTGGTACGTTTATATGGGGGCTATACGTAAAAGTGGACCGATTTGGCCCATTTGCAACACCATCCGACCTACATCAAAAACAACTACTTGTGCCAAGTTTCAAGTCGATAGCTTGTTTCGTTCGGAAGTTAGCGTGATTTCAACAGACGGACGGACGGACAGAATTTCACCACGACCCGGAATATATATATTTTATGGGGTCTTAGAGCAATATTTCGATGTGTTACAAACGGAATGACAAAGTTAATATACCCCCCATCCTATGGTGGAGGGTATAAAAACCGATTAAATTAAAATTTGCTACGTAAAATCAAGTACGAAAAACTTACATTTAAAAGACAATTCTGTCTTACAAGTATCATTACTTTTATTATCCTCTTCTTTGGAATCTCGGAATCAATACCAAAATCATTAGTGTAAAGACAAAATCTTTTTGGAACCGTGAATGCTTTTTTCCGTGTGGCAAGAGAGAAGTTCACCACTGTGGTATCTCAATGGACTGAATGGTCTAAGTGAGCCTGGCATATCGAGGTGTCACTATACCAAACCAAAGCTCCGGAAATCAAATCTGGAAATCGGCTTTAAATAGGAATCGATATGTCCGACAACACGGCGCTCGGTATTTTAACTTTACTCGAGAAACGACCACTAGCTTGGTAAGCAGTAGCAATCCCAATAAAATTTTCATAAAATCTCCTGACTCGTGCTTTTTTTTCTTGTTTCATTTCTATACTTGGGTTACAGCTCTGGAAGCTATAATGCACTATGTGTCTAACATATCGCCTGATTTTTTTGTTTAATCTTCATACACAAAAATTCTTCCTTGACTTAATACTTTTGAAGGATTCTGGGTACATATGTGCATTGCAATAATGAAAATGATTCTTAACAAGTTTTTCATTTACTTAAAAAAAAAAAAAACTAAAACAAAGTCATTCTTCTAAAAGTGAAACTATTTTCGTACAAAACAATTTTCTACACATCGATTTAAGGTAGTTTCCTAAATATCCTTGTATACTAAAATTCTAACATAGCATTCGATCACCATGTGTAACGAGGTCCAACATAAATAATTCTGGTAAGCAAAAAGAAAGAAAACGATTTCTTTAAAAGAAAACTTTTGGTCACCATCACCAACCATTGTTAACACCATTCACCCATCCATGGCATCTCGACCCAACCACTACCATTCCAGTACCATCCATAGAGGACAATTACAAAGTTTCGTATCCATTTAAAAGTTAAACACATAAGTATTTCTGTCTCTCTCTCTCGCTCTCTCTCTCTCGCTCTCTCTCTCGAAAAGATGTCTGTTGTTATGGTTGAAAATACCAGCAGCAGCCATGTTTCTTGGAAGGAAGGAATAAATTTCTTCGAATTTTATTTTGCCGCTTCACAAAATGTTTATGCACATGTTTAACATTGAATAAAAACTTTTGGTTTCCTTTCACCAATTCTTTAAACAACATTTTAGTATAAGAAAACTTTTTCATAGAATGTGTGCTGAACGGCGAGAACGATTTTTTAGAAGGAAATTTAAGAGAAAATGTGTTTCCATATCCTTTGAAATAAAATAGCAGGAGAAAATAAATACGCCTATAGGCGAACTTTTATAATGATAATAAAAGTAAGTTGTCTCCGGAGTTTAGAATAGTTCTTGTTATTAAAATATTGATAGTTGTTTTTTTTCTGTTTGCATCCATCTATGAGGAAACAAAAAATTTGCCTCGATTAGGTACATGCCTTCTAAAAATCATGAAAAAAATTTCCATAGTTATATTATAAGTTTAAAATTGATGATCGGAATATGGTATGCATCAGTCCAATCTCTCGAGCTACATTTAATTAAAAAAAAATAATGGAAGATCCCTGAATGTGCTTAAAATTGAGAATACTTCCATTTTTTTTGCGGAATGGTGAAGGTATAATTCTTCCAATATTTCCACGGAATGAAAATTCGTTCAATAATTTGGCAAAGTATAGATTTGGGTGTCACACATGACCCCCATTGGTTGAGGAAATAATGCTTTTTAATTTAACATAAGTCAAGTCAAACAACAACATATACCTGTACACATTAGACCAGTTCAATTTTTATACTCCAACACACTATTCCTTTTAATCGCTCATATACCGGAAAACAAGAGTGTGTATACTTTTCATATAATCAAAAATCTCATTTACGATAAGTGAAATGTTGGCAAAATAACGCGCCCACATCTACTTACACATATATACAATTTCAAATAATTACAAAGAAATCTATGTTTTGCTATTTTTGGCTGTTATATATCGACTATGTTTTGGTTTGGCCATTTTTGGGGCATTAATAACCCAAAAAGGCATGCTTTGTGCGTTATTTGGAACACCAAATATCCTTGAATCTTAAAAGCAAACTTTTTGTGTATAATGCGCCTTTGTTTTCCATAATGGCAACCACAAAAATATCTTTTGAATATTTAAAAAAAAAAAAAAAAAATCGGTTGTTATTCACACATAATACAAACGAATGCAATCATAATTATGCGAAAGCACACAAAGCGAATATTTTTATATACTAGAAATCCATATAAAAATATTTCGCAAATCATTGTTAAGAAGAAAGGTTTTAGGTTTGAGCCTATTATGGTTATGTATTACTCAAATTGCAGCAAAATTTATTTTTAGACCAACATGTTATATCCTTAATATCTGGGACACTGATTTAATGTTAAGTTTGGGAACTACCTTCAAATATCCGTTTCGTTCCATAAAGTGTTGACAAATCTCGACAATAAAGTTTTTTTTGTTTTTTTTTTTTTTTTTTTAATACCAGTCCGAATAAGAGCCGCCAAATATGTATCAGTCGTATTATATACAAAAGTTAATAAAGGATCTCTTTACATTGACATTTTGCGAAAGTAGTATTAATCCTCCTTAGAAGTCGAAAGCATTAAATGTTTAGTTGTTGTTGTTGTTGTTGTTGTAGCCCTTTGGAGTTGGTATTTTCGAATTTTTCGGGAAATAAGCATACTCCAAATGGGGGTTTGCAGTCCTTGGACAGGGTTGAAAACCCTGTGTCCGCCCCGGGCCGTAGACCCGACTGCAACGAGGGCGGATTAAATGCTTAGTATAGCTCGATGGTGTGTAATGCCACGCCAAATTAAAAATTTCCTCAAATATCCTACAAAGAATCACCATAAATATGGGTGAAGGAAAATTATCTCAAAGTAAAAAGTAGCATTGAAATCCATAGAGTTAAACCGGCAACGCTATATGGTTGTATCAAATGGTGCACTGACAAAAAAACTTGCCAGGTTCAAAGGATTTTGTCTTTTTGTCTAATGATTTTGGTACTGATTCCAAACCTAAGAAGCGGAGAATTGTAAGGATACAATTTCTCTTTCAAATTTAGTTTTTCAGACTTGAAATTTGAAAAAAAGTTTAATTCAGTAGGGTTTTCTACTTTTTTTTTCATGTGCTATGTTATCAAACGTCAAATTAAGTCCCCGAATTAAGACTTGACTTCAAGCCAGTGTTGCCAGTATTGGGGATTTTTCCCCAAATTGGGGATACTTTTTCGTAAATGGGGACCAAATTTCTGAGCTGGGGACTTAGGGATTCGGTGGGGATTTTTTCAAAAGAAAATTTTGACAAAATTTTATTTCTATAGAAAATTTTGTCAAAATTTTATTTCTATAGAAAATTTTGTCAAAATTTTATTTTTGTAAAAATTTTGTAAAAATTTTATTTCTATAGAAAATGTTGTCAAAATTTTATTTCCATGTAAAAAAAATGTCTCATTTTTTCCATATAGAAAATTTTCTCAAAATTTTATTTCTGTAAGAAGTTTATTTCTTATGACAAATTCTACCAAACAATAAAAAATTTACCATTTCTAGTAGAATTGTATCCACTTTGGCAACGTGTCTACCACCAAATTTTACTACTTGAATATTTAGCAGTAAATTTTCGTTAATAAGTACAAGGAGACCGAAATCCCATTTTCAAATATCAAGCATTTGGAAGATGATCACCAGTTTCTTGGAGTTGTGATTCGAAATCTTGATCTTACTGCAGCTTGCTGGATTTAAAAAAAAATTTTAATTTTTAAATTATTAGTGGTTTTTTACAGCAGAAAAAAAATTGTCAGAAATGTGTTAGGGATTTTTGTGAGGAATATAAATTTTAATTGGGAATTTATGGGGACGAAAACATCATAATTTGGGGACAAGAGTCAGAAAAATACTGGCAACACTGCTTCAAGTAGAAATTATACTTTGTTTCAAGCAAGGTTAGGTTAGGTTAGGTTAGGTTAGGTTAGGTGGCAGTCCGACGTATCAAACTCACTTTGACTTTTCAGTCCATTGTAATACCACATTGGTGAGTCACAAAAACGTCCTTAAAATAAAGTGTTGAAAGACATCTCTTATTGTTCAAAGGCATATTTTAAAATACTTACTATCTGTATATCCAGACGTAATACGTAGTGGTTTTCCGTTCCTGGTCGCATGAACATACCAGGTTCGGCTAGATTGGAAGTCCAGTAGTTTAGGGTCACCACTGTAGAAGTTCACCACTGCGGTAGTACAACAATTTTAAATTTTTTTATGATTTTAGCTTGCACCAAAAAGCAAAGTTACTACTTCTACAAAACCAGGAGAACTTACTCCCCATGGGACTTTGATAGTATGACCTAAACTGAAAATTAATATATTAAATAAAAAAATTATCAAAATTTGACGGCTATAGAAATTTTGTCAAAATTTTATATCTACCATGTTGAAAATTTTGTCAAATTTTTATTTCTATAGAAAATTTTGTCAACATTTTATTTCTATAGAAAATTTTGTCAACATTTTATTTCTATAGAAAATTTTGTCAAAATTGTATTTCTATAGAAAATTTTGTCAAAATTTTATTTCTATAGAAAATTTTGTCAAAATTTTATTTCTATAGAAAATTTTGTCAAAATTTTAATTCTATAGAAAATTTTGTCAAAATTTTATTTCTATAGAAAATTTTGTCAAAATTTTATTTCTATAGAATATTTTGTCAAAATTTTATTTCCATGTAAAAAAATGTCTCATTTTTCCATATAGAAAATTTTCTCAAAATTTTATTTCTATATAGAAAATTTTCTCAGAAGTTTATTTCTATAGAAAAGTTATGACAAATTCTACCAAACAATAAAAAAATTTACCATTTCCAGTAGAATTGTATCAACTTTGGCAACGTGTCTACCACCCAATTTTACTACTTGAATATATAGCAGTAAATTTTCGTTAATAAATACAAGGAGACCGAAATCACATTTTCAAATATCCAGCATTTGGAAGACGATCACCAGTTTCTTGGAGTTGTGGTTCAAAAACTTGATATTATTGCAGCTTGCTGGATTTAAAAAAAAAAAATAATTTTTAAATTATTACTGATTTTCTACAGCAGAGCCTATTTTTTCAAAAAAAAAAAAAAAAAAAAAAAAAAAAAAAAAAAAAAACTTGTCAGAAGTGTGTTAGGGATTTTTGTGAGGAATATAAATTTTAAGTGGGAATTTATGGGGACGAAAACATCATAATTTGGGGACAAGAGTCAGAAAAATACTGGCAACACTGCTTCAAGTAGAAATTATATTTTGTTTCAAGCAAGGTTAGGTTAGGTTAGGTGGCAGCCCGACGTATCAAACTCACTTTGACTATTCAGTCCATTGTAATACCACATTGGTGAGTCACAAAAAACGTCCTTAAAATAAAGCGTTGAAAGACATCTCTTATTGTTGAAAGGCATATTTTAAAATACCTACTATCTGTATATCCAGACGTAATACGTAGTGGTTTTCCGTTCCTGGTCGCATGAACATACCAGGTTCGGCTAGATTGGAAGTCCAGTAGTTTAGGGTCACCACTGTAGAAGTTCACCACTGCGGAAGTACAACAATTTTAAATTTTTTTATGATTTTAGCTTGCACCAAAAAGCAAAGTTACTACTTCTACAAAAACAGGAGAATTTACTCCCCATGGGACTTTGATAGTATGACCTAAACTGAAAATCAATATATTAAATAAAAAAATTATCAAAATTTTACGTCTATAGAAATTTTGTCAAAATTTTATATCTACCATGTTGAAAATTTTGTCAAATTTTTATTTCTATAGAAAATTTTATCAAAATTTTATTTCTATAGAAAATTTTGTCAAAATTTTATTTCTATAGAAAATTTTGTCAAAATTTTATTTCTATAGAAAATTTTGTCAAAATTTTATTTCTATAGAATATTTTGTCAAAATTTTATTTCTATAGAAAATTTTGTAAAAATTTTATTTCTATAGAAAATTTTGTCAAAATTTTATTTCTATAGAAAATTTTGTCAAAATTTTATTTCTATAGAAAATTTTGTAAAAAATTTTATTTCTATAGAAAATTTTGTCAAAATTTTATTTCTATAGAAAATGTTGTTAAAATTATACTTCTATATTAAATATAGTTAAAATTGTACTTCTATAGGAAATTTTGTCATAATTTTATTTTGTTAAAATTTTATTTCTATAGAAAATTTTGTCTTAATTTTACTTCAATAAAAAATGTTTTCTAAGAGGAATATATTGCAAAATCTACCAAACTGAAGAATTACACCAATGTGCCAAAGAGTAAAAAATCTAATATTATTTGTAGAATTCTACCAACTGTGGCAACCGTGCCAGTGATACCTATGAACTGCAAATCGACCACAACTTCTCAACCACCATCGAACCGAACTGCTCAGCAATGACCAATTATGCACCTAACAACGAAATGTGAATGCAATTGATTTCCTCATCAAAGTTGTTATCGACGAAACAGATCATCAATGAACTGAATTTTTCATCAACTGTCGAACATCGATGAATCGAGATTCTCATTCTCTACCGATAATAAACTAAACGAGTTTCTCATCAGTTAACGAACATTCGTTCTCACCCACTACTGATCATCTGCGAAACGAATTTCTCATCAACTACCATTTATCACAGAAACGATTTCTAATAAATTTACGAATCTCTACAAACCGACTTTTCATCAACTACCGATCATCATTGTACAGAATTCTGATCAGCCAGCGATCATCAATAAACCGATGCACTCATCAATGTACCGAATCTCTTAGGTCCTTACGAAGATCCTGGAGGCGACTTAACTTATCCCGACGAGAAATCTACGTTGCACCACTTGAAACTGAAGACGTAATCACAATATAAAGAAAGAGGTAGAGCGCACAAAAATACGAATATCGTCTTAGGTGTGTCTAATCCGACATTGGCCAAAAAACTCTGGATGCTTTTTTCAACCTTACCTATACCTTATACCCCAAAATAAAACTCATATCAGATCAAATTTAGATCCGGTTTTAATAAATATGTAATCGTTTTAGCTTTTAAATGTGCATACTCTCCTATTAAGAAAATATGATATGAATTCCAATTACAGTGTTTGCTAAAATTGTATATATTATAAAAAAAAAATCAAAAAACATTGCTCAAATATTTTTAATCTTTTGAATATCAAAAGGCTCGAATAACACTAACAAAAAATGGTCTTTGTCTATAAAGCACTTACGTTAATGAAAATCTGAAGATGCGTTTTTCTGATAGTCCACTTATATATCTGACAAAACGTAAGCAAATTCCTCTTCACAAGTTTTAAGGTATATTTGTTCAAGCCTTCTTCAAAATGCACTTCACAAAAACCGACACAAAATTTAAATAATCACTTCAATTGTAAGCTTTCTAGACAAACGAAAGAGGGATAGACCTACGACAGAACGCTGAAGCACCACTAACATTTCTATCTTCAAGATTTGTACACTCCATACAATCCCAAAAGACAAATATGCATTAGTGCAGAAATTGCTGTGCAAAAAAAAAAAAAAAACAACAACAACAACTTCAAAGTCTACCATGAAGAATAAATATTCCATCTAAAAATAGAAATCAAGGAGGAAACAAAGAAAAACAAGAAGAAAAAATGGAAACGTTTACGGAAATGCAAATTACTGTTGTCTACCACGAATGACTGAGTGACTGCATAGTATATAACAAGCCACTAATAATTTCCTTTATGCATAACATTTTCCTAGACTAGTGGCTCTATGCCTGCAGTCATTACACGGCTGAAATTTCAGTTTACACACAAAAACTACATATCTATCGCTTTCAGCATAATGGACATTGAGGTTTTAGGTTTTTGTTATCCAGTACTTCTTTAGATGACTGGAAACATTTCGGGTTATGATATTTTAGTAGAAGTGCAATGGTATGATTTTGACGTTTTTAGAGAGTAATGACCATTTTGGACTTCAATAAAATAAATGTTGTCTGCAACCATAATGCATAACAAACATGCAAACCTAAAGGACAATGGCTAATGTAATTTATTCAAGATAATTTAATAAAACTCCTTGTTTTTATGGAGCGTTTAGACAATTTATCGATATCATGATAGATTACTGTACTGTTTGTGGATAGTAATACCCTGGGGTTTCCACGGTATAAGGAAATGCGACAGGACTTTTACGAATCATCACACATTTAAAATTTTAAAGTTAAGTTCATAATTAAAACATTTGATAAAATATATTTTCATGCGAATCAATACATAGAATTATAATGAATGTTGAGAGTGGTAATAGGGTCATTGGTGCGTATGTGAACTATTATTACTGCTGATCAATAATCAACACCCATACGCACCCAGGGACAACCATGTCTGTATTAAATATAACAAGTATAATTGTATACCAATCACGGTTGCCACTCGAGCCAAAAATAATCTACCAATTTTTTTATTTCATTAATTCATTAACTTGGAAACAATTTTAGCAAAAAACTACCAAACAAAAAATCTTATTTTGCAAAATTTTATTTCTATAGAAAATTTTGTCAAAATTTTACTTCATAGAAAATTTTATCAAAAATTTTATTTCTATAGAAAATTTTGTCAAAATTTTATTTCTATAGAAAATATTGTCAAAATGATATTTATATAGAAAATTTTATTTCTTTATTTTGTCACAATTTTATTTCCGTAGAAAATATTGTAAAAATTTTATTTCCATAGCATATTTTGTTTAAAGTTTCTTTCCATAGAAAATTTTGTTAAAAGTTTCTTTCCACAGAAAATTTTGTCAAATTTTTTTTTCCATAGAAAATTTTGTCAAAATTTTATTTCCATAGAAAATTTTGTTAAAAGTTTCTTTCCATAGAAAATTTTGTCAAAGTTTTATTTCCATAGAAAATTTTGTCAAAATTTTATTTCCATAGAAAATTTTGTCAAAATTTTATTTCCATAGAAAATTTTGTCAAATGAATTCAAATCGATGATTTGACAGTGGCATAGGAAAAGAGATATGTTTGTTTCGAATTTATTTCGGCAAAAGCCGGCTATCAATGTAAAACCTTTTTTCGGAGGGTTCAAGTGTGGTTTTTGTTGGGTTTAATAAACTGCCTGAATTTATTCTGATAATTGGTTGATAGTTTTGCTGCAAGTAGAGGATGCTGATGAGGAATGTGGTAATTCCGAAACGTGCGTCCATCCAACCATCTTGCAGTCTATAGGGCTTTGCCCAAATAAATTTGACAAACATTCTTTTCCTCTGTTGGTTAAGCTACTCTTGTAGTTTAGTCAATGTATGGTTTTAAGCTGAAATAAAAAAACAACAACAATGCTTAAAGAACAAAACCAACAATAACAAAACAAAACAAATGGAAAATTTTATTTCCGTAGAAAATTTTGTGAAAATTTTATTTCCATAGCAAATTTTGTCAAAACTTTATTTCTGTAGAAGATTTTGTGAAAATTTTATTTCTATAGAAAAATATTGTAAAAATTTTATTTCCATAGCACATTTTGTTAAAAGTTTCTTTCCACAGAAAATTTTGTCAAATTTTTTTTCCATAGAAAATTTTGTCAAAATTTTATTTCCATAGAAAATTTTGTCAAAGTTTTATTTCCATAGAAAATTTTGTCAAAATTTTATTTCCGTAGAAAATTTTGTCAAAATTTTATTTCCGTAGAAAATTTTGTGAAAATTTTATTTCCATAGCAAATTTTGTCAAAACTTTATTTCTGTAGGAGATTTTGTGAAAATTTTATATCTATAGAAAATTTTGTGAAAATTTTATATCTATTTTATATTTATTTGTCAAAATTTAATTTTTTCCAAATTTCATTTCCATAGAAAAATTTGTTATACCCTCCACCATAGGATGGGGGTATATTAACTTTGTCATTCCGTTTGTAACACATCGAAATATTGATCTAAGACCCCATAAAGTATATATATTCTGGGTCGTGTTGAAATTCTGAGTCGATCTGAGAATGTCCGTCTGATCTGCGGGAGTGAAGCTTAAGGAACATACTTGCATTCATCAGGGCCTCTGGTTGGTTATTCTGAGATTTCTTTCAAAGAGAACGAGCAGGTGGAAGTTTCTGGGACAAAGCGGCCGCATCGGAAGGAGAAAGATTGAAAAATCACATCGAAGGATCAAAATGGACCTATACTGGTCTAAGTGGGCATCAATACAAGAACCTAACCTAACCTAACCTAAAAATGTCCGTCCGTCCGTCTGTTGAAATCACGCTAAATTCCGAACGAAACAAGCTATCAACTTGAAACTTGGCACAAGTAGTTGTTATTGATGTAGGTCGGATGGTATTGCAAATGGACCATATCGGTCCACTTTTACGTATATCCCCCGTACAAACGGAGCCTCAGATTTGGCTTGCGGAGCCTCTAGCAGACGCATTTTTCATCTGATCCGGCTGAAATTTAGTACATGGTGTTGGTATATGGTTTCTAACAACCATGCAAAAATTGGTCCACATCGGTTCACAATTATATATAGCCCCCATATTAACCGATCCCAAGATTTGGCTTGCGGAGCCTCAAAGAGAAGAAAATTTTATCCGATCTTGCTCAAATTTGGTAAATGGTGTTGTTATATAGTCTCTAACAACTATGCAAAAATTGGTCCACATCGGTTCACAATTATATATAGCCCCCATATAAACCGATCCTCAGAATTGGCTTACGGAGTCTGTAAGAGAAGCAAATTTCATCCAATCCGGTTGAAATTTGGAACATGGTGTAAGTGTATGATCTCTAACAACAGTGCCACAATTGGTCCATATCGGTCCATAGTTATATATAGTCCCCATATAAAACGTTCTCCAGATTTGACCTCCGGAGCCTCTTGGAGGAGCAAAATTCATCCGATCCGGTTCAAATATGGAACGTTGTGTTAATATATGGTCTCTAACATCCATGTAAATTTGGTCCACATCGGTTCACAATTATATATAGCCCCCATATAAACCGTTCTCCAAATTTGACCTCCGGAGCCTCTTGGAGCAGCAAAATTCATCCGATCCGGTTCAAATTTGGAACGTGGTGTTAGTATATGGCCGCTAACAACCATACCAAAATTGTTCCATATAAGTCTATAGTTATATATAGACGATCTCCACTCACACAAAAATTGGTCCATATCGGTTCATAATCATGGTTGCCGCTCGAGCCAAAAATAATCTACCAAAATTTTATTTCTATAGAAAATTTGTTCAAAATTTTATTTCTATAGAAAATTTTGTTAAAATTTTGTTTCTATAGAAAATTTTGTCAAAAATTAATTTCAAATTAATGGTTCTTCAAGCTCGAGGTCTTTTTAAAATATTTTATTTATTATTCCCAATATTTCGCGATTACGATATTGAATCGCTTCCTCAGGGGTCTACAATAGATTTATAGAAATTACATTTCATAAATATCACAGTATTAAACATTTAATAATTTAAATAAGTGTAAATCTTAATTACTTTTAGTTAATAATCTCAAATGGTATTATAGGATAATATAATTATACAAAAATCGGACAGACATATCTTAATCTCATTTTTCAAGTATCAGGCGAACAGAAAAATTAAAACAGCAACACAACCAATGACTTACATGTATAGTATCAACAACACAAAATACTTAAAGCTACTGTAGATTCAGCTTTAAGTATTTTGCTTTAAGTATAATAAAAATTAATTTCTATAGAAAATTTTGTCAAAACTTTATTTCTATAGAAAATTTTGTCAAAATTTTATTTCTATAGAAAATTTTGTGAAAACTGTATTTCTATAGAAAATTTTGTTAAAATTTTATTTCTATAGAAAATTTTGTTAAAATTTTATTTCTATAGATAATTTTGTCAAACTGAATTATATACGTATTTAATCGATCCTTTTTGATTTAATATATACCACGTATGGACTTACATACAATTTAGAAGACGGTGTTAGAAGGTTTTATGATACCTTCCCATCGGCAAGCGTTACCGCAACTTAAGTAATTCGATTGTGGATGGCAGTGTTTAGAATATGTTTCTACGCAATTCATGGTGGAGGATACATAAGCTTCGGCCTGTCCGAACTTACGGCCGTATATTCTAGTTAAAAATTTCTTTCCATATGTTAGGTTAGGTGGCAGCCCGATGTATCAGCCTTATTTAGACTATTCAGTCCATTGCGATTCCACATTGGTGAACTTCTCTCTTATCACTGAGTGCTGCCCGATTTCATGTTAAGCTCAATGACAAGGGACCTCCTTTGCAGTGAAACTACTTAGAGAAGCTTTGAAACCCTCAGAAATGTCACCAGCATTACTGAAGTGGGATATCCACCGCTGAAAAACTTGTTGGTGTTCGGTCGAAGCAGGAATCGAACCCACGACCTTGTGCATGCATGACGAGCATGCTAACCATTGCACCACGGTGGCTCTTAATATGTTAGAACATTTTATGTTTGGGACATAAAATTTTTGCAAATGTAATATGCTTAGATGCAAGCATATATTAATTTAGAAATAGCCTATAAACATATATATGTTTAGAAAGAGAGACCTAGAGAGTAAGCTAGAAGTGAAAGAATGAAAGTAACCAATTACTCCCAGTGTAAGCCTAAGGTGAAACATAATATGATTGAACAATAAAAACAATATTTTGTTTGACCAATCCTGAAAATATGTATGTTTGAAGCAAAATGTGTTTGGGGTATATGTTACAGCTCCCATAGAAAATTTTGTTAAGATTTTAAAAAAAGTTGTCAAAAGTTTATTTCTTGAGGAAATTTGTGAAGTACTTTTTAGTAGGGGAGGGATATTTTGCAAAATCTACCAAAATATCAAAAATTCTACCAATCTAACAACAGTAAAAAATCTACCAATTTTGGTACAATTCTACCAACTGTGGCAACCGTGATACCAATACAGTAGTTTCAAAATTATTAAAAGAAAATAGGACTTTATTTTAAAGACGTTTTTACTTGGTGGCATAATATCGACTTGAAGTAGAGACTGAATTTTAAGTTGTTTTTAATACGTTTTAAGGAACTCTGATAGCAAATTTGACTCCTAGTATCAAGTATTTAAAACTCAAACTTATTGTCTTATATGTATATTTAACTTAATCCTCCGCTTCTATAGCTCGGATTTAATACAAAAATAAACATTAGTATAAAGACAATATCGTTGGAATCGGAGAAGATATTTTTTCAGTGTACGTTTTAACATTCTTAATTTATATGTTTTTACAATTTTAAATATTTTTATATTAAATAATATACTTTATTGTTACATTTTTATGAATGCCTGAAATAATATATATTTTTTTAATTTCAGGAGATCACAAGCTGTATACGATCTGCTCATTATAAAAACACTTTATAAGGTAAATATATTTTACCAAATTAAATAAACTTTGGCCAAATATATAAATACAGTTGATCATTTGAAGAACAATAATTGCTAGGATATAATATACAAATTTTACAGATTCTTGTAATAGTAACGTTTGTTGATATGAAATTGATAATATATAACATGAGAGGTTTTCATATTTTCGTCCTGACATTCTTGTTGAATGTTGACTGGTCTTAAGTTTTGCAACATAAATATGAAAAAATCTCAACTAAATATACTATCTATCCCCGAGTAAAAATCGAGAGATCTAATTTGATACGATTAGATATGACTAGATCCGAAAAATGGTAAGATCTAATCATATCTAATTACTATGGAATTAGATCTGATCAGATCTCAATATTGGCCTAGATCTAATGTCTTACATATAATTATATCTATGCCTGCATATGGTTGGATCTGATGTAATATCTCGTCATATATGGAATTATATATACTTATATCTTATTTTGTCTCATCATATCTGGGTAAATCTGCTTAGATCTAAAGGGGCCAATTTTGAGATCTAATCATATCTAATTAGATCCCCCAATTTTTACACGGGTCATATATTTTTCTTATACATATTTTTAAATACACTTGAATTTTCTACACCATTTCATTTGTAGTGCTATTTTGTATGGTGAATACATCTATAGTTTTACTACACAAATCTTAAACTTTCGACATCATCAACATCAGATTCATAATGAAAAATAATAGTAACTGCCGTCATTTAATGGAAGACTACATTAAGATTTTTTTTTTACTTTTCTTTAGCCACCATCCAAGTTGTGCCATTTCTATTTCACTTTCCGCAATCATTAAAAACTTTCAAGTTTTTGCAGGAAGCAACAAAAAATAAACTTTTCCAAAAGGGGACAATAGCAAATATAATAAATATAAAACTACAAAAGTGAATATTTAATAATCTATGTTGGTACTAGCCTCCCGTCCATAGCTGTAATTAGAGAGTTAGCTGAAAAGCAAAAAAGGTTAACGTTTTTTTTTTTTTTTTTGGTGAAAACTCAAAAGAAGTAAGTTTTTCTGTGTTCAGAAAATGGTAACTATTCGTATTTTGGAAAAAGGCTGCAAACATTAAATTTTGATAGATTTTTTGTATTGATTTCGTTTACTATTTTCTTTGGTATACCCTAAACCACATAGTGGTTAGGGTATAATAAGTTTGGTCTGCCAAAAAATGTGCCTACCAGAAATATTGATTTTAGACCCCATAAAATATATACCGATCGACTTAGAATCAACTCCTGAGTCGATCTAGCGCTTGGTGTCCGTCCGTCTGTCCATGTAGTTGTTGTTCATTGAATTTGGAAGAAATCGGATCAAATTTAGATATAGCTCCCATATATAACATATGTATCGCCCGATTTCGACAAATGGGGTTACGATGCGCTTTTTTACAAACGGATCATCACCAAATTTGGCAAAAAATAATCTTTTTCATCACCCTTCAAGTCTGCAAAATTTCATCCAAATCGGTTCAGATTTAGACATAGCTCTCATATATGAGTATCGCCCGATTTTTCCCAAATTTGGCCACAAAACCCTTATTTATCAACCGATCTTACTCAATGTTGGCTAAATGTAATCTTCTATAGCACTAACTAGATGTGCAAAAAATCATCGAAATCGGTTAAGATTTAGCTATAGCTCCCATATATATGTACCACCCGGTTTTTCTAAATTTCGTCATAAAACCCTTATTTATCAACCGATCTTACTCAAAGTTGGCTCAATGTAATCTTCTATAGCACTAACTATATGTGCAAAAAATCATCCAAATCGGTTCAGATTTAGCTATAGCTCCCATATATATGTACCGCCCGATTTTTCTAAATTTGGATATAAAACTTTTATTTATCAACCGATAGTACTCAAAGTTGGCCAAATGTAATTCTCTATAGTACTAACTGTATGTGCAAAATTTCATCGAAATCGGTTTTGGATTGAGATATAGCTCACATATATATGTATAGCCCGATTTTCCCAAATTTGGCCATAGAACCATTATTTATTAACCGATCTTACTAGAAGTTAGCTAGATCCAGTCCTCTATAGTACTAGCGGTATGTGCAAAATTTCATCTAAATCGGTTCTGATGTAGGTATAGCTCCCATATATGTATAGCCCGATTTTGAAAAATTTGCCCCTAATAACCTTATGTTCGACCATAGAGGCCTCATTTATTAACTGATCTTACTCTAATTGTGTACAAGGTAACCTTTTGTGGTATTAATCAAACCCGCAAAATATTATGTAAATTGGTTCAGATTTACATATAGCTTCAATATATATGCATCGCTCGATTTTCCCAAATTTGGCCATAATACTCTTAGTTATTAACCAATGTTACTCAAATTTAAAATTTTGATGTACTAGCCTATCATATTTATACGTACTTGTAGCTCTTACATAAGAATATTGCTCGATTTTTACAAATTTGGTATTGTTACCCACACTAATTGAACGATTTTCTCTTTTTTAATAATGGGCTCAATATTAGTGGCATCTAACCCTGTAGGTGCAATATCAAATTCAGCCAGTGTTGCTACAAGTAGGGGAAATTCCCTATATGTAGTTTTTTTTTTATAATATTTAGCGTCTTGTAGGCCGTAGGGCCACAATGTAGGGACATTTTAAATCACCACAATTTGTAATAATTTTTACATTTTGGTGGCTCTAGAGGAGGAAATTAGAAGCCGGCAAAGCTTGATACCACTCCTGCCAAAAAAAAAAAAAAAAAAAAAAAAAAACAATCTAACAAAGTTTGAAGATTACCACAAATCTACAAAACAAATATTTCTATAGAAATTTTTGTTAAAACTTTATTCCTGTAGAAAATTTTGTCAACATTTTATTTCTATAGAATTTTTTTTTTTTCAAAATATTATTTCTATAAAAAAGTTCTCAAAATTTTATTTCTATGGAATTTTTTTCTCAAAATTTTATATCTAGAGAATTTTTTTTTTTTAAATTTTATATCTATAGAAAATGTTCTCAAAAAAATTTGTTTATAGAAACTTTTTCCAAAATTTTATTGCTATAGAGATTTAACAAAAAAAAAAAATATTATTTTTGGTAGAATTCTACCAACTGTGGCAACCGTGGTGGTAATACAAATTTATTTTCTAGGTTATATACGTTGCGTTTTCATGTTGTAAGATAATAAAGTACTTAGAACCATTTTTGTTTTGAAAAATTTATTTAAATTTAACGAAAATATTGTAGGGAAAATTGTTTGGGAATGTATGGGAAGGTAGGGAACTTTTTTTGTCCTTGTAGGGTAAACCGAACATTTTCCCTGGCAGCAATGACTATGAGCTATAGTCAGATTGAGTCAAAGCACCCATGCGGTTTATCTCCGAGGTCTATATCAATGTTACCCCACAAATGCATATGATTACTAATTCAGTAAGGGTGGTTTAGGGTATGATATAGTCGGCCCCGTCCGACTTTCTACTTTATTTACTTGTTTTTCAAAATTAATTTTGGGTAGCATTTCCTGTCTGTTACTCGGCTTCGTAAATTAGTTTTTTTTTTTTTTTTTTTTTTTTTTTTTTGAATTTTGAAAAATATTTTTTGAAACAGCTTAAATGAAAATATGATTGGAAACTCAACAATCCTCATTCTATAGTATATGATGATAATTTCTATAGCGATTATGTTGTCTTCAACAGATCATTGATTTATTTTATTTTAATGCAATTTATTTTAATTTAATTTTTTTAGTGAATACTTTTTCTAACCGAAAATACATCCGTCATGAACATAATTCAAATGTCACCACGACTTAATTTCATGATATGAATAATAGGACATCTATATGTCCAGGAGTGGAAATAATTCACTTCACCTGGCAAGAGTGGAATTGATTCACTTCACCTGGCAGTCCTTGGTGAATATTGGTGTATTGTTCAAAAATATTAGAAATAGTCGTCGGAGGCCAGGAAGCTATGTCAACAATTTATAAGAATTCGACAGGATCTTTTTTGGAAATTTTATAATCTTCAATATTGAAAAACTCAATTTAAAATTTTCCAAATTTGTCTTTTAATCATTTTTCCATTTTATACGATTTTTTATACAGAGACTTGCAAAAATGTCGAACATCTGCTTAAAATTGTATGCCATTGGTTTGGGCATAATAGAAATGTATAGAGTAGCCTTTAATGCTGCCTCAGCCGGTAAACAACAAAGATGTTAATTTTTCCACAGCTGAAGAGGTAATAAAGCTCCTATAGTTAAGGCAATCGTGAAGAAAGCAAAAAAAAACTGGATCTCATATTCATTAACGAACTTTTCTTAACTTCCTGAGCCCAAGCCAGATGGATACGAAGAAGAAAGAAATTGTGTAGGTGTGAGTGTCATACTGTGTCTATGTGGCAATGAAAATAAAAAAGCATGCTTTTAGACGCTTACAATGGCGTCCGTGTTACTTTTTTAATTGTATGCATCAGTGAGCATACAATTTTATAGAGTACACACAGCATATCTAGTCTCCCCCTACCAAGTACTTTTTCTCTCATACTCTCTTCCTGTTTCGGCAGGGCCTACAAAGAATTTCTTATTCTTAATATTTTCTTGTTATTAGTGTGGGTGTTGTGTTGTTGATAGGTGTGCGTGATGTGCCTGAGTGTAGACGATGAAGATAATGTAAATAACTTTTCGTCTTTATCCTGAAAGACAAACGCAAGTAAAAATAATACAAACAAACACACATACACCCGCACACATACGTACTCCCATACTCCTTCTCTCAGAGATACCTATAGTCGTATTATTAACACTTTTGTAAACACTTTGTCTGTTGTTGTATTATTATTATTATCTTTTTTTGTAATTTTTACCTTTTTCCTTTCTTACCTTTTTATGATTTTTCGTTTGTGTGAAAGATATTTCGCCTGTTTTTTTTTTTGTTTGTTGTCTTCTATCTTGGCATTCCTTATTTCTGGCTGTTGTTTCTGTTTGTAATTATTAAAAGTAGAGAAAGGGGTCTCCTTGTGGATCAAGAAGAAGAAGAAGAAGAGAAAATTTTGTCATGCTGGCATTTAAAAAACATATGTTGGGGATTATGAAAGATTACCAACAGCCAAGGTAAACAGCATGAGCTCCTTTAAATGTTCTTCTGCTTTTGCAATGCTCATAGTAAAGGGATCAGGAATTTGAGTTTGTTTAAATGTTACAAAAAATTTGAAAATGTTTGTTCTTTTATTAAGATAATGTGAAAGGATTTTTTTTTTTAAGGAAGGATGTTAGCTTCGTTGATTTCACTTAGCATAGTAAGATTTGCGCTATCATAATAATGATAATGATAGTTGTGAATTAAATTTTAAGAGTAAACAAAAAAGGTTCATACCAAAACAAAAAAATTTTTTTTTCAGGTTTACTTATACAAATAGGAATACAAGAAGCTCTGGGGATTTTGTAGAATCTTTTTATACTCTCCACCATAGAATGGGGGTATATTAACTTTGTCATTCCGTTTGTAACACATCGAAATATTGCTCTAAGACCCCATAAAGAATATATATTCTGGGTCGTGGTGAAATTCTGAGTCGATCTGAGCATGTCCGTCCGTCTGTTGAAATCACCCTAACTTCCGAACGAAACAAGCTATCGACTTGAAACTTGGCACAAGTAGTTTTTATTGATGTAGGTCGGATGGTATTGCAATTGGGCCATATCGGTCCACTTTTACGTATAGCCCCCATATAAACGGACCCCAAATTTGGCTTGCCGATCCTCTAAGAGAAGCAAATTTCATCCGATCCAGCTGAAATTTGGTACATGATGGTGGTATATGGTCTCTAATGGCCATGCCAAAATTGGTCCACATCGGTCCATAATTATATATAGCCCCCATATAAACCGATCCCCCGATTTGGCTTGCGAAGCCTCTAAGAGAAGCAAATTTCATCAGATCAGGCTGAAATTTGGTACATGGTGTTGGTATATGGTCTCTAACAATTATGCAAAAGTTGGTCCACATCGGTCAATAATTATATATAGCCCCCGTATAAACCGATCCCCAGATTTGACCTCCGGAGCCTCTAAGAGAACCAAATTTCATCCGATCCGGCTGAAATTTGGTACAGGGTGTTAGTATATGGTATCTAATAACCATGCACAAATTGGTTCACATCGGTCTATAATTATATATAGCCCCCATATAAACCGATCACCAGATTTGACCTCCGGAGCCTCTTGGAGGACCAAAATTCATCGGATTCAGTTGAAATTTGGTACGTGGTGTTAATATATGGCCTCAAACACCCATGCAAACATTGGTCGAAATCGGTCCATACTTATATATAGCCCCTATATTGATCTCCGGAGCCCTTGGAAGAGCAAAATTTATCCGATTCGGTTGAAATTTGGTACGTGATGTTAGTATATAGTATCCAACAACCATGTACGAATTGGTTCATATCAGTCCATAATTATATATAGCCCCCATATAAACCGATTCCCAGATTTGACCCCGGGTTCCTTTCGGAGAAGCAAAATTCATCCGATCTGGTTGAAATTTGGTACGTGGTGGTAGTATATGATATTTAACAACCATGCCAAAATTGGTCCATATCAGTCCATAATCATATATAGTCCCCATATAAACCGATCCCGAGATTTGGTTTTGGAGCCACTTGGAGGAGCAAATTCCATCCGAGTCAGTTGAAATTTAGTATATTGTGCTAGTATATGTTATATATAGCCCTCAGATAAATCGATCTCCAATCACTCCAAAATTGGTCTATATCAATAATTGTATATAGCCCCCATATTTCAATTGTGGCTCCCTTCGTACCCTGCAAAAGTTCATATCGATTCGTAATTATTTGTAGACTTACATACCTTTTTGTCTAATATATACCACGTATGTACTGACTCACAATTTAGAAAACGATTTAAGATACCACAACCCAAGTAATTCTTTCATAGAAGTTTCTTCGCAATGCATGGTGGAGGGTACATAATAATCGGCCTGGCCGAACTTACGGCCGTTTATACTTGTTTATGATTTTTTTAGGTATAATTCCTCACACCATCATTTATTTAGAAAATAAAAAAAAAAAAAATCGGTGACTGGCCTTGAAACGATAATGTGAAAAATAATGGATATATGTCTTTATCCATTGCATATATTGCGTTTTTCTATACACAGAAAAAAAAGTCACGAAAATTTTTCCAGTTCTTAATCGAGTTTTAAAAAAATTCAATTAAAAAGTTTAATTGATTCAACAAAATTTTTAATTAAACAAAAATTATCACAAAAATTAATATTATCAATTAATTTTTGACGTGAAATTAATTTGTTAATTAATTTGACTTGAAATTAATTTTTTAAATAATACTATCACTTCTGCGATTGAAAACATTTCAATTAAAAAATCATTGAATCAATTAATTTCGTGATTGAAGACCAAAAATATTTTTTTGTGTGTTAGCAATGTTTTTGTTTTTTAGCTTTGCCATTTATACACTCAAAAAAAATGAAGGAAAATTTTAAATAAAATATATTACGAATCCCGCTATCTCGCTGATATGACAAAAAAGTAAATATTTTCGAACAAAAATTCCAGAAATTTTATTAGAAATATTTTTTTTTTTAATAAAATTTTTAGTTAATTTTTCCAAGTTATACAAAAAATTATTAAATTCAAGGAGAAAATTTCATATTCATATCGGAGAAAATTGTACTAAATCATAATAATTGCCATGAGCTAAAATAGAGATAAATTGGCTTTAGTGCCCTGGATGATTCACTTTTTTGCTTATAGAGTTCAAATATTTTCCGTTTTCGTAACTAACTGGAACATTTTTACAATATATATGCTTCGACCCAGACGAGCTTATAATCATTGTTGAGAAAATTACCTTTTATTTTCGAAAGTAGAATTTCTTTTAATAAAATAATTGACAAGTGTTGTGTGCTAGGTTCTATAGACATAGATACACACAAGAAAATTTTTTTCTGATTCAATCACGAAATTAATTGATCCAATTAATTTTTTAATTGAAATTAAAAAATTAAATTGAAATTAAAACATATGCACTAACTTATAATACCCTGTTCCACAGTGTGGCGCAGGGTATAAAAATTAATTGACAGTCAATTAAAAAAATTAATTGATACAATTAAATATTTAATTGATACTATTAATTTGTGTGATTGATTTTTATTTCAATTAAAAAATTTGTTGAATCAATTAAATTTTTAATTGAATATTTTTTAAAACTCAATTAAGATTTTAATTGGAAAAAATTTCTTGAAATTTTTTTCTGTGTACGCACAAAAAAAAATATTGTTTCTCGTCAATCACGAAATTAATTGATCCAATTAATTTTTAATTTAAATGTCTTCAATCACAGAAATGATAGTATCAATAAAAAATTAATTGAAAGTCATTTAAAAAATTAATTGATCCAATTAAAAAATTAATTGATACTTATAATTTGTGTGATTGATTTTTATTTCAATTAAAAAATTTGTTGAATCAATTAAATTTTTAATTAAATATTTTTTAAAACTCAATTAAAACTTTAATTCGAAAAATTTCCGTGAAATTTTTTTCTGTGTATTGATTAATCTTTGATTCAGTTTAGAATTATTCGAGATGGCTACCTTTGGTACAAATTATGGTCTTCAAAGGGCCGTCACAGCCAATTCACACTACACGAAAGTGTCGCTGTGGTATTTGAGGCCATTCGCAGCTAGGCGCTGTCTTTAGATGATCGACACTTTGGCATTTTTTAGTTCCACTTTTATATTCTAAACTACCCCAAGCGCAAAATCACAACGTATTAAGATCCGGCGACTTTGATCGCCATCATGCGATGGTGCTGAGCCCTGTTGGAATGTGCATGGTATGCGGTCGAAATGTTTGTCTGCCCATGGCTTCAATAGTATATTTTCCCGATAGTATTTGACATTTGTTGAACCCCAAGGTTAACCATCGCGTGTTACAGTGGTCCACTACTATTTTTATTTTTATGTTTTACTAATGTTTTTTTTTTCAAAATCGCGCTAAATGTAGAAATTTTTGGCAAAATTTTCCATAGAAATAGAATTTTGACAAAATTTTCCATAGAAATAGAATTTTGACAAAATTTTTCATAGAAATAAAATTTGGCAAAATTTTCTATAGAAATAAAATTTTTACAAAATTTGCTATAGAAATAAAATTTTAAGAAAATTTTCTATACAAATAAAAATTTGACAAATTTTCTATAGAAATAAAATTTTGACAAAATTTTCTATAGAAATAAAATTTTGATAAAATTTTCTATAGAAATAAAATTTTGAGAAAATTTCCTATAGAAATGAAATTTTGACGAAATTTCAATAGAAATAAAATTTTGACAAAATTTTCTATAGAGATAAAATTTTGTCAAAATTTTCTATAGAAATAAAATTTTTTCAAAATTTTCTATAGAAACTTTTTGGCTCTTTCTCTACATCTGTGGTCTCTTGCAGTTTTTTAAACTCCAATGGGTTTACGCTATAGAAGTAAATGAAGGTCACTGGAATAAACCTGTCTGCTGTCAGCGGTTTAAAAATGATGGGAGGCTGATATTGGTAGCACCACATATCAGCCAACCTGTAAATGGCGGCTTTATCTACTTATATACCGATATCGTAAAATAGGTGTGTGGTGCTGAAAAAAAAGTTCCGTGCCGAAATTGAGGCATGTCAAGAGAAAACTCAGCTTTAATAAAAATCTGGGGATTGGTTCATATAGATTTTATATGTATTTATGAACTACTACGAACTAATTATGTGGTTATGTCCTTATCGCGAACCGAATTTTAGGCAGATTGCGTATGTTAAAAATGAAGTTTTCATGAAGCTCAAAATTAACCTATATGGGATCTACATCTACAGCCGATAACCAATTTTTTGTGTATATTTTTTTTTATATTTATTAAATTTTATATGGATCGGGTGAAAAATAACTCTTCAGGACGATCACGTAATAAAATCTGGGAAACAGTCTATATTGTCCGATGTGCCTCATTTTCTATACCGGGGCAATAGCAATACATACTCTTGTCATTTAATTTCAATAGACACACATGACTAAGAGTATCTGCATGAGCAAGGATACATAAATAGTTTATAACTTCTCAGATCAATAACAATTTCGGTGCATTACAAACAGAATTGTGGTTAAAAATCTACATTTATAGTCCACATATAATTTCTATAGATCGGCCTTAGAAGTCACACTAAATTGACTTGTAATTTCTCTCTCATAAAAATATGGCAACATTGGTGTTACACTCTTCCTTATGGCCAGGATATGAAAATAACCCAGGGTGGCCCAAATTCACCATTTCATCAAACATTTTCGTAAACATCTCATCACAATCCATTGCAGAAAATGTTTTTATTTTTTTGCCATTTCAACGCACACTTTTAGCATATTTTTTTAATTACTCAGAACTGTTAAAAGAGCATAACAACGTTAAAAGTAGCGTCACACGCGTAATAAATTGCATGGATATAATGAATTTTTAAGGAGTTTCACAATTTTCCTTTTACCCATGTTCATTATTTTTGTACATTCTGGCAGTAGCATTTAATGAGGTTTCTTCTGTGTAGAGGGATTTATGTCTCCAAATCGTGACAATCTTAAGATAATAAACGTTAAGTATAAAGGGGTAGAAAGAAAGCTGCAAAAGTACTGTTTTAAGTACTTTTGATACGCTACATAATGTGTACGAAGTAATATTGAAAAAAAGAAATCACAAAACAAACTAACTCATATTTTCATGAAGCTTCGTTAGTGGAAGGTTAGCTCAGGAACTTTTAAACCGTTCTAGGGAATTATATTTCATCACGCTGATTTACTCATACGGCAGTTAGGCACCTATCTACAGAAATTATTTCAGTTAAAGTAACCCGGAGTAAAGATATCCGCAATAAATCTTCCATTAGCTAACACGGTTGCTACAGTTGGTAGAATTCTTGATTTTGTGTTAGAGGTACTTCACATAACTTAGATAGAAATGAAATTTTGATAAAATTTTCTATAGAAATAAAATTTTTATAAAATTTTCTATAGAAATAAAATTTTGATAAAATTTTCTATAGAAATAAAAATTTGATAAAATTTTTTATAGAAATAAAATTTTGATTAATTTGTTTATGGAAATAAATTTTGATAAAATTTTCTATAGAAAAAATTCTGACAAGTTTCCTATACAAAATTATATATTGACAAAATTTCCTATAGAAATAAATTTTGACAAAATTTTCTATAGAAATATATTTTTTGTGTGTTTGGTTTTTATTTGATCTTTTGGTATTTATTTGAAATAAATTTTGACAAAATTTTCTCTAGAAATAAAATTTTGGCAAAATTTTCTATAGAAATAAAATGTTGACAAATTTTCTATAGAAATAAAATGTTGACAAATTTTCTATAGAAATAAAATTTTCTAAAACAAATTCTATAGAAATACAATTTGACAAAATTCTCTATAGAAATAAACTAAACAAAATTTTCTATAGAAATAAAATTTTGACAAAATTTTCTATAGAAATAAATAAAGTTTTGAAAAAATTTTCTATAGATATAAAATTTTGACAAAATTTTCTATAGAAATAAATTTTTTTTGTTTTACTTTTTTATTCGATCTTTTGATATTTGAAATAAATGTTGACAAAATTTTCTACAGAATTAAAATTTTGACAAAATTATCTATACAATTAAAATTTTGACAAAATTTTCTATAGAATTAAAATTGTGAAAAAATTTTCTATCGAAATAAAGTGTTGACAAAAATTTCTATAGATATAAAATTTTGACAAAATTTTCTATAGATATAAAATTTTAGAAAATTTTCGATAGAAATAAAATGTTGAAAAAATTGTCTACAGACATAAAATTTTGACAAAGTTTTCTATAGAAATATATATCTTTTTGTTTTTGGTTTTTATTCGATCTTTTGATATGTATTTGAAATAAATTTTGACAAAGTTTTCTACAGGTATAAAATTTTGAAAAAATTTTCTATAGAAATAAAATTTTGACAAAATTTTCTATAGAAATAAAATCTTGACAAAATTTTCTATAGAAATACACTGTTGAAATTTCTATAGAAAAAAATAACATTTCTATAGAAATAAATAGAAATAAAATTTTGACAAAATTTTCTATAGAAATAAACTGTTGAAAAAATTTCTATAGTAATAAACTGTTGAAAAAATTTCTATAGAAATGAACTGTTGACAAACATTTCTATAGAAATAAAATTTTTACAAAAATTTCTATAGAAATAAAATTTTGATAAAATTTTCTATAGAAATAAAATTTTGACAAAAATTTCCTATAGAAATAAACTGTTGGCAAAAAAATCTAAAGAAATATACTATTGACAAAAATGTGTATAGAAATAAAATTTTGACAAAATTTTCTATAGAAATAAAATTTTGACAAAATTTTCTACAGAAATAAAATTTTGAGAAAATTTTCTATACAATTAAAATTTTGACAAAAATTTTCTATAGAATTAAAATTTTGAAAAAAAATGTCTATACAAATAAAGTGTTGTCAAAAATTTCTATAGAAATAAAATTTGGACAAAATTTTCTATAGAAATAAAATTTTGACAAAAATTTTCTATAGAATTAAAATTTTGAAAAAAAATGTCTATACAAATAAAGTGTTGTCAAAAATTTCTATAGAAATAAAATTTGGACAAAATTTTCTATAGAAATAAAATTGTGACAAAAAATTTTCTAAAGAAATAAAATTTTGACAAAATTTTCTATAGAGATATTTTTTTTTGTGTTTTTTGTTTTTATTCGATCTTTTGATATGTATTTTAAATAAATTTGCAAAGTTTTCTACACATAAAAAATTTTGACAAAATTTTCTATAGAAATAAAATTATGACAAAATTTTCTACAGAAATAAAATCTTGACAAAATTTTCTATAGAAATAAAATTTTTATAAAAATTTCCTATAGAAATAAAATTTAGAAAAAATGTTCTATAGAAATAAAATTTTGACAAAAAAAAATTTGAAAAAAAAATTCTATAGAAATAAACTGTTGACAAAAATGTCTATAGAAATAAACTGTTGGCAAACATTTCTATAGAAATAAACTGTTGACAAAAATTTCTGTAGAAATAAAATTTTGAATAAAATTTCTATAGAAATAAACTGTTGACAAAAATGTCTATAGAAATAAACTGTTGACAAACGTTTCTATAGAAATAAACTGTTGACAAAAATTTCTATAGAAATAAAATTTTGACAAACATTTCTATAGAAATAAAATTTTGACAAAATTTTCTATAGAAATAAAATTTTGAAAAAATTTTCTATATAATTAAAATTTTGACAAAATTTTCTATAGAAATAAACTGTTGACAAAAATTTCTATAGAAATAAAATTTTGACAAAAATTTCTATAGAAATAAAATTTTGACAAAATTTTCTATAGAAATGAAATTTTGACAAAATTTTCTATAGAAATAAAATTTTGACAAAATTTTCTATAGAAGTAAAATTTTGACAAAATTTTTGATAGAAATAAAATTTTAATAAAATTTTCTATAGAATTAAAATTTTGACAAAATTTTCTATAGAAATAAAATTTTGACAAAGTTTTCTATAGAATAAAAATTTTGACATATTTTTCTATAGAAATAAAATTTTACAAAATTTTCGATATAAAGTTTTGACAAAAATTTTCTATAGAAATAAAATTTTAACAAAATTTTCTAAAAAATAAGATTTTGGCTAAGTTTTCTATAGAAATTAAAAATTTTAGTATAGAAATTCTATACGGCTGTTGAAATGATGGACATCCATCGTATGACAAGCCCATGTTAAATTCATCGCTTCTGTGCAAATTTTGCTTTACTTCCGGATCCAAAAAAAAGAAACATTTCCACTAATTTTTTGGCGACGCTTCTTTGTTTTCTGAGTACACGCACGAAAAAGACTGTTTTTCATATGTTTGGGTGTAAAAATTATATGTTTGGAACTCAAATGTTCATAACTATGCAAAACATGTTTGTTACATAAAATGTTTGTAAATATGATATGCTTGGATGCAAACATATACCAATTTAGAAACAGGCTATTAACATATATGTGTTTAGAAAGAGAGACCTATAGAGTAAGGTGCAAGTGAAACAAAGCAAAACATGTTTGTTACTTAAAATGTTTGTAAATATAATATGTTTGGATGCAAACATATACCAATTTAGAAACAGGCTATAAACATATATGTGTTTAGAAAGAGAGACCTAGAGAGTAAGCTGCAAGTGAAACAATGGAAGTAACCAATTACTATCAGTGTAAGCCTAAGGTGAAACATAATATGTTTGAACAATACAAACAATATTTTATTGGGACCAATCCTGAAAATATGTATGCCTGAAGCAAAATGTGTTTGGGTTATATGTTACAGAAGCGATTTTTTAGGGTGTCGTAATTAAAGCCTAATGGAGGTACGAGAAGATGGCTCTTAATAGAGCAATATATCTTTAACAATAAAAACTTAATTTTTTTACATATTATTATAATTCTAATAGGAGCTTATGGGTCATGAAGATTAAGTAATTGATTTGGAAGAAAAACCTGCCTGCAGTGATATCAGGCTAACATAAAAATTAGTTTTTTTTTTGTTAAAAAAAAAAAAACTCGTGGCTTGGCATATTCAATTCGACCTAAACTAACATTTTTCTCACAACATAATTTTCGTTATCCTCTCTTTTATTAGGTTTTTTTCTGTTATTCTCACTTGCCAATTGAGACACTAAGAAAAAAGCTTATATAGACGTATATTGTTGTAGTATTACTTTTAACTATGTTGCAATCTCATTACTTAACGACAATGGTGACAAGGGAATCAAAGCAGCAAGGCTTTTTTTGTATGCCACTGCCTTTTTTAAGTTTATACCACCACTAAAACCCAAAATGAAGAGATGTCGAACGACAAAGACGTTGTATTTAACGATGGCTATAACCATGAAATCTTAAATTTTTTTCCCATTTTAATATTTTACCATAATCGTATTCACATTGACTGCAACAATGGCTAAGAAAAATTTTCTGCCTCTAAGGAGGAAACCAAGAAAAAAAACGGAGAAGCAAAAACCAACAAAAAACAATAGCTACAAAATATTAAATTACATAATCACTTTTAAGTGTGAAGAGAATAAGTGGAGAGGGCTAAAGCGATGAAAGGAAAAAAAAGAGACGCAGAAGGAGCACTGAAGGCAATATTGCTCTGACCATGAAGAGTGATAATTATTACTTTTAAGTACATTGACGTAATTGCTGACAAGCAATAAAATGCATAAACAAGTAAGTTTTCTTAAATCTCAAGATTACTTGCTTGCAAATGGTTTTCGTTTCGAAAGGAAAAACTAGAAAAATATGAAAAAAATCTTAAGCTGATTATATTTGAGTTGTAGAAAGATATAGTGATTTACATATATTAAAATGTTAATACGACACTGAATTCGACATGACCAAAAGTAATATACCAGCCGCTACGGATTTCAGTTATTAGACACTAGTGTGCAAAATTTTTAAAAATTGAATGATAGGATTAAAAAAAAAATTTCAATTCAAAGTTTATTCGATTTTTGACATTTGACTTTTTGCGTATACAATTTACCGATGTCAAAATATTATCCCTGATATATAGGAAGTATTTATATCCTTATCTAAATCCTTAAACTACTTATTTCATTAAAGTCACGGATAAATTTAAATATATTTTATGTTTTCCCTCTTACAAATGAATGTCTTTTTTTCTGGCTAAATATAATTTTCATGTTATTGTCATTTCTTATACACATGATAGTTCAATGCTCTAACTTATCAGTTTCTTTTTGTGTAGCTTACAAGTTCAAAAACACTTTCAAGAATATCACTTACACATACAAGTTAGTACGTATCGTATTTTCTTAGAAATAAGCACTTAAATTGTTTTTCACTACGAAATGTGCTAATACCATTTCTAATGCTCGTTATACAATTATGCCACTTATGGCCATTCAAGCTTGCATTGTCTCTGCATCAATCTATTGTTCATTATAAAGAATATAATAGCGACAATAGTCGTTGCTATGCCATCAACATGCAATTCTTTTTACATTTTATAAGCTCTACTAGGGTGGGTAGATTTTTAGCTATCAAAAGGAGTTTATTTCTATAGACAATTTAGTCTGTAGAAAATTTTGTCCAAATTTTATTTCTATAGAAAATTTTGTCAAAACTTTATTTCTATACAAAATTTTTGCCAAAATTTTATTCCTACAGAAAACTTACTCAAAATTTTGTTTCTATAGAAAATGTTTGACAAAATTTTATTTCTAAAGAAAATTTTGTGAAAACTTTATTTCTACAGAATATTTTATCAAAGTGTTATTTCTATAGAAAATTTTGTCAATTTTTTATTTCTATAGAAAACTTTGTATAAATTTTATTTTTTTAGAAAATTTTGTCAAAATTTTATTTCTATAGAAAATTTTGACAAAATGTTATTTCTATAGAAAATTTTGTCAAAATTTTATTTCTATAGACAATTTTGTCACAATTTATTTCTTTAGAAAATTTTGTCAAAATTTTATTTCTATAGAAAATTATGTCAAAATTTTATTACTATAGAAAACTATGTATAAATGTTATTTCTATAGAAAATTTTGTGAATTTTATTTCTATAGAAATTTTTGTCAAAATTTTATTTCTATAGAAAATTTTCTCAAAATGTTATTTCTATAGAAAATTTTATCAAAATTTTATTTCTTTAGAAAATTTGGTCAAAATTTTATTTTGATAGAAAAGTTTGTCAAAATTTTATTTCCATAGAAAATGTTGTCAAAAATTTATTTCTATGGGAAATTTTGTCCAAATTTTATTTCTATAGAAAATTTTGTCCAAATTTTATTACTATAGAAAACTATGTATAAATGTTATTTCTATAGAAAATTTTGTCCAAATTTTATTACTATAGAAAACTATGTATAAATTTTATTTCTATAGAAAATTTTGTCAAAATGTTATTTCTATAGAAAATTTTATCAAATTTTATTTCTTTAGAAAATTTGGTCAAAATTTTATTTCTATAGAAAAATTTGTCAAAATTTTATTTCTAAAGAAAATGTTGTCAAAAATTTATTTCTGTGGGAAATTTTGTCCAAATTTTATTTCTATGGAAAATTTTGTCGAAGTTTTATTTCAATAGAAAATTTTGTCAATATTTTATTTCTATAGAAAATTTTGTCAAAAGTGTATTTCTTCAGAAAATTTGGTTAAAATTTTATTTCTGTAAAAAAATTTGTCAGAATATTATTTCCATAGAAAATATTGTCAAAAATGTATTTCTATGGGAAATTTTGTCCAAATTTTATTTCTATAGAAAATTTTGTAAAAATTTTTGTTCTGTAGAAAATGTTGTCAAAATTTTATTTCTATAGAAACTGGTGTCAAAATTTTATTCCTATGGAAAATTTTGTCCAAGTTTTATTTCTATAGAAAATGTTGTCAAAATTTAATTTCTATAGAAAAGGTTGTCAAAATTTTATTTCTATGGAAAATTGTGTGCAAGTCTTTTGTTTCTATAGAAAATTTTGCCAACATTTTATTTCTATAGAAAATTTTGCCAACATTTTATTTCTATAGAAAATTTTGTCAAAATTTCAGTTTAGTCAACGCATGGTTTTAAGCTGAAATCAAAACAATAATAGTTATTGAACCAACAATTACAAACAAACATTTTGTTTACAAAGGATTTTTTTTTCAAAATTTTATTTCCATAAAAAAATTTTGTCAACATTTTATTTCTATAAAAACACAATTTTTCTATTAAAAAAAAAACACCAAACAGTAAAAAATCTATCATTTTTGGTAGAATTCTACCAACCACGGCAACCACGTTGATTGGTATGTCTCTGTCACCTGCAAGCCCATACTCTCTTGGCGCGGAGGAATCAAATAAAAACCTCTTGCGTGAGTGTCATAATGCTTATATTACAGGGGGATCTGGAAAACTTAAAAAGTCTGCTAATACTTTTGGAATAATCAGGTTGGTTCAACAGAAGGAAATAATTGGGTGGATCCAAACGTTAAAAAAAGTAGATTTTCGCTTCTTTAGCTCGCAATCAATACCAAAGTAAATTAAGTAAAGAAAAAAAATCGAACTTCGTAATCTTATTTTCAGTATTAGATGTAATTGCCCCTCCCTAATGTCGATAGAGCTCATTCTGTTTTGCTCGTTTTGTCTTTTGGATTTTGCCATTTGTATGACACCTTCTATAGCAGTTGTTTTATTCAATGCCAATGGTAAACATCCTAGAACTCTCTATTGTTTGCTTTTGTCTTACATTTATTGTGCTCGGAAGACCATGAAAAAAATAACAACTACAATGAGGCGAGAAACAAAAAAAGCAAGAAGAGAATACTTCAAAAATACCTTAACACAACAACAACAACAAATAGCAACAAATTTCTCTTCACATTGTAAGTGCATATACTTATACAGAAGCACTTCCATACTTATGGACGTGAATACATCTTCATTTTATACTTCAATACATCCGCTCACTTATGCTCCATCACACTAACGCACGCTCCCACAGGTTCTAAGCCATAGCCATACTCAAATATTCTTACTAAGCATATAGAGAGAATACCAATGCCAATAGAAATGTGTGTTTCTCACAATACTGTTGTATATCATTTGTGCAATGGCAATGAAAATATCAACAACTTCAGTAAATGGAATACAGAGAAATGAAAATGAAAAACAAATAAAATACCCACAGTAAGATTTTAGTAAAACAATTATAACCTTAAAGTGTGTAATTATGCATGGCCATGTCACTGCCACAGAGAGAAAAGATAATAGAATTTAACGAGCAACTAAGTGTGTCCACATCAAGCTCTACGGGTGTAGGTAAATTTTGCGAATATTTAAGGAAACGTGCAAATTATGCCTAGAATTTTGTATGCAAACATTTAAATTACTATACAGTATTTGAGAAACAAAACAAGATGTGCTGGGAGAACAAATTTATTCGACACATGCATTAAAAGTAAAACAAATAGAATGTTCTGTCGTGTCATCAAAGTGCAATGTTTAAGTTATTTGAATTTTTTTCGGAAAGGCTGGATTTATTATCCACGCAACCACGTTTGGTATAGTTCATAGAATTTTACCAAAAAATCCTAGATTTTTTTACCGTTTGGTAGATTGGTAGAATTCTTGGTGTTTTGAAAGGAATTATAGCATCAAAAACCTTCGGTTTAGGAAAATTTGGAGAATATAGATTATTACTTTTGTACACCAAAAGAAGAGATCCGGAAAAAAATTTAGACAAACGAAATTCCAGTTTATGTAAAATATTTTCTTAACGTTTGTCCCTAAGTTTGTCTGACAAAATTTTCTATAGAAATAAAAATTTTACAAAATGTTCTACAGAAATAAATTTTTGACAAAATTTTCTATAGAAATATAAGATTTTTGGGGACTATATATAATATAGATTGATACGAACTAGAGGTCTGCACAATTCCATTTGTAAATGCAGAGTACACGTGTACTTGCTAAATGAGTACATCTATTTGAGAGAGTCGCACAAAAATTGGTACACATTTTAATGAACACCAAAAACCACGAGTAACTTCTTATTGCTTCTCTGATGTGTTCACTACCAACAAACACATATTCCTCTTTCTCTCTTATTGAAGTGTGCTCAGAGTGATCACGTCGAGTATATTGCGAGAACAAAACTTCATAGAGTACTCCATGTACCACGTGCAGTTTCAGAAATACAAGAAAACAGTTACTCTCCATAATATATGTTTTCGGATTGATATAAAGAACGGCAAACGCTAAGGTAAGTGTGTGACATACATAAATATATGAAATATGTGACATACATACATAACTGAGAAATACTTGAGGTACCACGTGAAGTGAAGAGAATCCATGTTGTACTTTTTCTCAAGTACTTACATTTTTATTGTTCCTTTTTTTCGGAACACATATTGTTTCGAATAAGTACTCTTCAAGCAAGTGTTCTCTTCACTTCACTACTTGCGCTCTGAGAGAAAGACAGTGTATGTACTATATTCGACAGCGAATTGCATACATGCAGACCTCTAATACGAACCAATTTTGGTATGGTTGTTATCGGCCATACACTAGCGAAATGTACCAAATTTCAACCGGATCGGATGAATTTTGCTCCTCCAAGATGCTCCGGAGGTCAAATCTGGGGAACGGTTTATATAAGGGCTATATATAATATAATATAATTATGGACCGATATGGACCAATTCCGGCATGGTTGTTAGAGACCATAACATATACTAACACCACGTACCAAATTTCAACCGAATCGGATGAAATTTGCTTATCTTAGAGGCTCCGCTAGCCAAATCTGGGGATCGGTTTATTTAGGGGCTATATATAATTATGAACCGATGTGGACCAATTTTTGCACGGTTGGTAGAGACTATATACCAACACCATGTTCCAAATTTCAGCCGGATTGGATGAAACTTGCTTCTCTTAGAGGCTCCGCAAGCCAAATCTGGGGATCGGTTTATATGGGGGCTATATATAATTATGGGCCGATGTGGACCAATTTTTGCACGGTTGTTAGAGACCATACATCAACACCATGTACCAAATTTTAGCGGGATCGGATGAAATTTGCTTCTCTTTGAGGCTCCCCAAGCCAAATCTGGGGATCGGTTTATATGGGGGCTATATATAATTATGGATCGATGTGGACCAATTTTTGCATGGTTGCTAGATACCATATACCAACACCATGTACACAATTTCAGCCAGATCGGATGAAATATATATATACTTTATGGGGTCTGAGAGCAATATTTCGATGTGTTACAAACGGTATGACAAAGTTAATATACCCCCCATCCTATGGTGAAGGGTATAACAAGTAAGAAGGTCTAAAGTCGGGCGGGCCCGATTGTATTATACTCTACACCACTTTGTAGATCCACATTTTCGATTCTATGTGAAATCCGTCAAATGTTTTGGGTGCTATATATAATGGTTTATGTTCCCATATACATATGTATAAATCTAAGCCGATCTGGACAAAATTTTTTAGACTTCTACAAAATTTATAGGCATAAAATTTAATTTGGATGATGCCCTAAGGGGAATGCAATGTTAGTAAAAAACAAGTAAGTAAAGTAGAAAGTCGGGCGGGGCCGACTATATCATACCCTAAACCACCATTACAGAATTAGTAATCATAAGCATTTGTGGGGTAACATATAGGTCTGGGAGATAAACCGCAGGTACATATTTAAGAAAATTAAGGGGTACATGTCTATGGGTGCTTTGTGTCAATCTGACTATAGCTCATAGTAAATGTTGCCAGGAAAATGTTCGGTTTACCCTACAAGGACAAAAAAAATTCCCTACTTCCCCATACGTTCCCAAACAATTTTCCCTACTATATTTTTCGTTAGATTTAAAAAATTTTACAAAACAAAAATGGTTCTAAGTACTTTATAATCTTAAAACATGAATATGCAACGTATATAACTTAGAATATAAATTTGTATTACCACCACGGTTGCCACAGCTGGTAGAATTCTACCCAAATTAGTAATCTTTTTTGTTAAATCTCTATAAAAAGAAAATTTTGGAAAAGTTTCTATAAACAAATTTTTGTGAAAAATTTTTCTATAGAAATAAAATTTTGACAATAAATTCTATAGAAATAAAATTTTGAGAAAAAATTCCACAGAAATAAAATTTTGTGAAAATTTTTTATAGAAATAATATTTTGAAAAAAATTTCTATAGAAATAAAACGTTGACAAAATTTTCTACAGGAATAAAGTTTACCACACATTGTTAAAGATCAAGCCTTGCCGGCTTCTAATTTCCTCCTACAGAGCCACCAATTACATTGTGATCCTAGGTCCCTAGAAGACGCTAAATATTAGAAAAACCCTACACATAGGGAATTTCCCGTACTGGCTGTGTTGATATTGCGCCTACGGAGTTAGTATGCCACTAATATTGAGCCCATTATTAAATAGAGAAAATCGTTAAATTAGTGTGGGTAATAAATACAAATTTGTAAAAATCGAGCAATATTCTTATGTAAGAGCTACAAGTACGTATAAGTACGATCGGCTAGTACATCAAAATTTGAAATTTGAGCAACATTGGTTAATAAATAAGAGTACTATGGCCAAATTTGGGAAAATCGAGCGATGCATATATATGGAAGCTATATCTAAATCTGAACCAATTTGCATAATATTTGCGGGTTTGATTAATACCACAAAAGGTTACCTTGTGCAAGATTTGAGTAAGATCAGTTACGAAATGAGGCCTGTATGGTCAAACATAACGTTATAAGGGCGAATTTTTCAAAATCGAGCGATACATATATGGGAGCTATATCTAAATGTGAACCGATTTCGATGAAATATTGCACATATAGTTAGTACTATAGAGGACTGGATCTAGCCAACTTTTAGTAAGATCGGTTAATAAATAAGGGTTCTATGGCCAAATTTGGGAAAATCGGGCTATACATATATATGGGAGCTATATCTAAATCTGAACCGATTTCGACGATTTTTTGCACATATAGTTAGTGCTATACAAGACTACATTTAGCCAAATTTGGGTAAGATCGGTCTATAAATAAGGGTTTTATTGGCAAATTTAGAAAAATCGGGCGGTACATATATATGGGAGCTATAGCTAACTCTGAACCGATTTCGATGATTTTTTGCACATATAGTTAGTGTTATAGAAGATTATATTTAGCCAACTTTGAGTAAGATCGGTTGATAAATAAAGGTTTTGTGGCTAAATTTGGAAAAATCGGGCGATACATCTATATGGGAGCTATATCTAAATCTGAACCGATTTGGATAAAATTTTGCAGACTTGAAGGGCGATGGAAAAGATTACCTTTTGGCAAATTTGGTGACGATCCGTTTGAAAAAACGCGCAAAGTGACCCCATTTGTCGAAATCGGGCGATACATATATATGGGAGCTATATCTAAATTTGATCCAATTTCTTCCAAATTCAATAGCGTTCGTCCTTGTGCCCAAAAAACTCCCTGTACCAAATTTCATCAAAATCGGTTAATAATTTCGATCGGAATCCTGTGAACAACAAATACATGGACAGACGGACGGACGGACACCAAGCGCTAGATCGACTCAGGAGGTGATTCTGAGTCGATCGGTATATATTTTATGGGGTCTAAAATCAATATTTCTGGTAGGCACATTTTTTGGCCGATCAAACTTATTATACCCTGACCACTATGTGGTTTAGGGTATAAAAATTTGGAAATATTTAAATCTGTGCCAACTTCGCAATATTCTATTTATGATTTATCGGTCGATAGATATGTATTAGAAGTATTGGAAAATTGGGCTCATTTTCACATGATTTCGACGTGGTGATTTTTCAAGGAAAATGTTGGAATTTTGGCCATTTTTGTCCAAATTGGAAAAACGTATATAGTATATATATCTAAATCTGAACCGATTTCAACCCAATTTGACATGCATGTTAATTCTACTCCGTGTGAAAAATTTCACGTAAATCAGAGTACAACTTTGGTCGCTGTGGCCACATTAGTGTAAATCGGGCGAAAGATATATATGAGAGATATATCTGAAATTTGAACCAATATCAATAAAATTTGCTACTAATTGTACTCCTTGTGCAAACTTTTAAGCTAATCCGGGTAAAACTCTGGCTTCTGAGGTCATATAAGTCCATATCGTTCGAAATATATTTATGGGACCTATATCTATATCTGATCCGATTTCAATCAAATTTAGCACACTTGACGATACTACTAATTGTACTCCTCGTGCAAATTTTTTTGTGAATTGCTTTGCTAAAAAAAGTTAAAGTTCATCAGTTTTATTTTCATATAAGTGTTCAGTTAGATTTATGTCCCGGACCTTCTACGGAGGGTGAGGTAATACTTTTTGGTGTTGTAGAGGAAGTACTCCTTAACAATATGGGACGAATACTTGGGGTCATTATATTGGACAAACACAAACTCATCTTCCAGACTCATTTTTTGGGTAGATTCGTCCAAAGTATTCCTCAGAATATTTAAATTATATATTTTTTGTATATTTCCTCCAAGAAATATTAGGTTTCAAACGTCATTTGCATGCTGGCACATTCCCACCTACGTGGTTAACAGTATGTGTAATATTTCTTTCTCCCCATTGCAAAATTGGCGCAAAACCGATTGTCTTAGTATCGATGTCCACCTTTCAAACATCCGTTGCCCTGAACATGCATCTCTTCTTAATGTGTGATGGCAATGCAGTGTTTTGGATGCGAATAAACATTTCTGTGATATTCTACCAAATACAAGATTGTTTTATATTTTATTTTTATTTTTTAATTTTAATACATTCGTAGGCGTGTTTGAAACGTTTGATCTCAAATACTTTTAAAAATTCAACATTTTTCTAGAAAAGATTTCGTACTTTTATTTGACCAAATGTTAATATTTGTACCATTTTAGTGAGTGTTTAATGTTTTTGAAACAAAACATGCAATTAAAAAATTTCCTGAGTTTTGAAAGGAAAAAACATCTTGGGGAGCAACTTTTGTAAGTGGTTTTAAAGTCGTGTCTCTTTAGTGCAAGATCCAAAATTGTCGAATAGGTATGTAACTGATAAAATCCCATGGGCTTTTTAACAGAGCTTCCAAGGCGAGTCAATCTGGCGTGACACAGTTATTAAATGATGACATAATTCTATATAGAGGCCTCGCCATAATGTGGACAAATATAAACAATTTTCAGTAAATTTCTGATTCCCAAAAAAGCATTTTCTTTTAAATAAAGACATTTTCATAAAGATAATTTGATAAAGATAGGTTTATTAATGGGTACACCATTACAATATTTTTGAAAATTAGCCGATAGGCATCAATGAAGCAATTATGGAAATTTTGATCCTATTGTTTATTTAAATACAATTGCGCTTATTTTATATTTTATTTTGGTGTTGGCCTTATATTAAGCCAATATCAGATTGTCTACGAAAACATAAACCAATACCTCTTCACATTCGTTTAGAAACTATAGTCCTTTTAAGATTTTAAATCCAATTCAAAAAGGAAACCCATACCACAATAGATACCCAAAATCACAGCAAACAATTTTATAATCTATGAATTTGTTTTTGCTCTTATGCATATACGTCTAAACTTCCGCATCAAGAGAAATTCATAAACATAATCTGATTAGGACCCTCAAGGAACACAAAATATAAACACGTAAGATATATTATATAATATTTGAATAATCCCAAAAATACACACAAACAACATTTTCCATATACCCCAGTCCCAGGAAATTTTTAAAACTTTCTTTGTTTTTTTGTTTTATATAGGAACAGCTAGACCTTCCACCCTCCGGTAAAACACATGGATATTTTCCGGTTTAAAAAGAAGACAAACAAAAAACTAAAAAAAAACGCCTAACATTAGCAAACACAGATGAGGAAATGTTTCTATGGTAGAGTATACAAACTCTTTCCATGGAATATAAGACAAAAAAGAGGAAAAAAAACGAAACGAAAATCCCCAGAATCCCTTTATGATGGAAAACCCAAAATAAGTATAGCGAGTGGGACAAAAGACGAAAAATAATTTTTGTAAATATACTTGCATTCTTACATTGAAACATTTATAAAAATGTCATATTTTAGTATGAAGGTCATAAAAACTGGTACGACTCTGTGATATGCCCTTGTCAGTTTATGTTCCACCCAGATGCTTCGCGTACAGGGTGGGGCAAAAGAAGCAAACTGGTTGGAGGAACAAACGAAGTTATCATCAAGAATGAAGTGAAGAAGAAGTGAATTGCATGCCCGTATTGGCAGAGCACATTAATAATGCGGGATGTTTTCAAATATTAATCAGTTAACGTGTTATGGATCGGTGCAGTGTTCCCAAATAAGTTTTTGAGGGTTGTCGTGCTGCAAAATAACCTTGTCACTCCTTTTCAAATCTGATTGCAATTTATCACTCAATGCTCGACTCAAGCGCATTAATTGAGTTCGATACAAAGCTCCTGTGATCTCGGTTGCTGTGAGTTTTAGTACCCCACGCCTGATTCGCGCGTGAATCACGTGAATCGTGAAAAAAATCTGGAGAAACATTCGTGAATGTGCATGAATGGGACTAAAAATAATGTGTCGTGCGTGAGAAATAAAATCGGTTCGTGAATGTGCGTGGATAAAATTTTTGCAAAATCACGCTCACGAAAAAAATCAACATTTAATTCTTTCTGATACGTAAATTGAATTTTATTTAGCTGTCGAACTATGTCCTATTTATTAATTTTATTACTTTTCCTCTTTCGCGGTTGGAAAATGTCATAAGTCCCGTGAATTTGTCGTGAGCAACGTTAATTGTCGTGAATCGTGCGTGACTCTTTAAAAGTAGTTCGTGCGTGAGTAGCGGATTTCATTTCGTGAACGAGCGTGAGTATGAGTGGCTACCAAACGTATCGTGCATGAGCGTGCGTGAAAAAACACTTTGATTCGTGAATGTGTGTGAGTGTGAATGAAATTTCTCTCACTCGCACACCTCTACCAGCAAAAAAGCGTCGCCAAAAAAGTAATGAAATTGTTCTTTTTGGATCCGGAAGTGATGCAAAATTGACGCAGAAGCGATGAATTTAACATAGGCTTGTCATAGGACGGAAGTGCTCCATTTCAACAATCGTTGCACCGAATTTGCATCACTTCTTTAGGTGTGATCCGCAATGTTTTGGATGTAAATTAAAAAAATCTGTGATATTTTGTCAAATAAATAATTTTTATAATTTTTTATGATTTTTAATGGATTCTAACGCTTGTCGCAAACGTTTGACCTCAAATATTTTCAAATATTCACAATTTTTCCAGATTGGATTTAGCATTTTTGTGGATAAAATTTAAATGATTTGTCCCATTTTATGAATTCTTACTATGTTTCTAACCTATTTGAAACAAAAAAGTTAAAATTATCAATTAAAAGTATGAAAAAACCAAGTTATAAAAAATTGAATTAAAAGAACTTCCTGGGTAGTAAAAATAAAGAACATCATTGGGAATGCATCTTCTGGAAGTGCTTTTAAAGTTTTGCCTTAGGAAGAACTTCCAAATTTTTTTTCTGGGAAGCTTATTTATATGTATATTCGGTGTTGAGGCATGACCGGGGTAATCATTCTCTTGGGATTGTCATCGTGGATCCACGTTTCTTTTCCAGAAGGAGCTATTCGTAAGCTTCCCGCAAATACTGTTTTTGAGCAAAATTTGGTCAAGGGAAAACGTGTGAAAATCGGTGAAATCGTTTATTTAAAAAATTAAATTAAATTTCTTTTTTAAGTTCAATAAGTATAAAATTCAGGAAAAATATTCAGTTAGGCTTTCGCTTTTCCAAATCCGAATTGCCGGGCCTCACGCTTGACACCTGCCATCAGATTTTGTACAGACACCTTGTCCACCTTCTTCGCCGCAAAAACCCAGTTTGCCTTGAACTGCTGCTCGTCCTTAGCAGTTTTTTGGACTTCTTTAGGTTCCGCTTGACAATAGCCCAGTATTTCTCAATTGGGCGGAGCTCTGGCGTGTTGGGAGGGTTCTGGTCCTTGGGAACCACCTGCACGTTGTTGGCGGCGTACCACTCCATGGCCTTTTTACCCTAATGGCAAGATGCCAAATCCGGCCAAAACAGTACGGAACAACCGTATTTCTTCAGGAAAGGCAGCAGACGTTTATTCAAACACTCTTTCACGTAAATTTCTTGGTTGACAATCCCGGAAGCTATGAAAATGCTGCTTTTAAAGCCACAGGTACAGATGGCTTGCCAAACCAGATATTTCTTTGCGAACTTTGACAGTTTTATGTGCTTGAAAATATCTGCTACCTTTCCCCTTCCTTTTGCCGTATAAAACTCCTGTCCCGGAAGCTGCTTGTAGTCGGCTTTGACGTAGGTTTCGTCGTCCATTACCACGCAGTCAAACTTCGTCAGCATCGTCGTGTACAGCCTCCGGGATCGCGCTTTGGCCGTCGTATTTTGTTTATCATCGCGATTTGGAGTCACTACCTTCTTGTAAGTCGATAGTCCGGCTCATTTTTTGGCTCGATGCACGGTTGTAGACGATACACCCAGCTTATTTGCGGCATCTCGGAGAGAGAGGTTAGGGTTTCGCTTGAAACTACCGGCAACTCTCTTTGTCGTCTCAGCGGCTTCCGGTTTTCGATTTCTCCCCGATCCAGACTTTCTGGCAGTCGACAAACGTTCTCCAAACACTTTAATTACATTTGTAATGGTTGATTTGGCAACTTTGCGTGCGAGTAGCTCGGATTTTCGCGATGCGCGAACAAAATTTTGATACGCTGCTCTTCTTGCTTGGGCGGCATTTTGACAACTGAAGAGTGAATTCCAAAATCAAAATAAGAGCCACATTCTACACACACACCCCTTCAAAATGAGGGGGGTTCAGATTTTTTAAATGCAAAATTCAAAGAAATACGTCAAGTATATATTGAGCAAATTTTGACCGTATCACCCTATTTTGAGAGTCAAAGGATCAATTTTATTTAGGTGAGGTTAGGTATACGTAGTGGCAGCTCATTATTTCAGGCTTATTTAGACTATTCAGTCAATTGTGATACCAGAGTGGTGCACTTCTCTCTTATCATTGAGTGCAGTCTGAGTATGAAAAGCGTTTCAAATTGCGGTGAAACCTCTTATAGAAGCCTTGAAACAATCACCACCATTACTGGGAGGGATTAATCCACTGCTGAAAAATCATTTTTGTGTTTGACTGAAACTTGGATTATACCCAGGGCCCTTTCGTATGCACGGCGGACCTGCTAACTATTGCTCCACGGTGGCTTGCTTGCACTACGGGCAAATGGGACATACTGAAAATGAAAGTTATGGAATAAGGTCATGATATGAATATGGTTTCAGTATTGTCTGATGCCTATATTGCGAACTACGCCATCTGTTGTCCATTCCGCACCCAATATTATTTGTTAATATATCGTAAGAAAGAAATTAGAAAATTCGCCTTTCGCTTTATTTCGGAAACTTAGCGAAATTTCTGATAACAAAGTGACATTGGATTCAGATATAATTTTTATAAATTTAGGTTAGTCTATATACTCTAATATCCCACCCTGTAGAGAACACTTAGATGTAATGCCACGGCAAAAAAAAAATGTGATTTCTAAGGAATAAAAAAAAAAACTGAGCAGCAAAACTCTTGACACGAATTGTGCTAACAAAACATAAACTAGTGTTTGCATTACTCTGCTATGGTCCCGAGCATAAAAAAGGAATAAAATGAATGGAAGCGTGCTTATTCTTTCTTTTTTTTTTGTGACTGTTTCATGTTTCCCCCTTTACGAGCCATGGCTCCCTTAATCAGTTTATACACAGAGAACTGATGCCGGGCATTACGAGGCCAGGGTAAATATTAAATCACTTCCTCTCCTATTTTTTGTTGTTGTTGATATTTGACAAACAAGGGTCAAATTTAAACATTCATAATACTTTCCGCTATCCGGCCAGTGACAAATATAGTACAGCGAAAAGAGGCACGTAAATTTAAAGTAATGTGATTGTAAATATTTAAGATTTTAGAAATAATATTTTTGCATTGTTTTTTGTAAGAGTTGTATTTTTCTATTTAATTAAATTCTATTATGTTAGGTTTGTTGTTGTTGTTTTTTTAATTCAATTTACATAGTTTAATGAATATTATACAAAAATTATAAACAAGTTTACTCTCTACTATGAGGTTTAATAGATTTGATCTTTGTCATTGCAATGCAAGCCTTTACTGTGGGAAAATTATAAAACGAAGACCAAACACAGTCCTCAAACAAAATTTCGCGTGCAAATTTGTTTCTAAATCATAATATTGAGTTAAATAATTCCGTGGAGCTTTTTTTAGCAAAGGTTTATTTGAAGAAAAAAACATTTATTTTATTATTACATATATTTATATATAATTGTTATATATATTATTATATATTTTTATACCTCCTCCATAGGACGGGGGCATAATAACTTTGTCATTCCGTTTGTAACATATCGAAATATTGATCTAGGACCCCATAAAGTGTATATATTGGTTCGCGGTGAAATTCTGAGTCGATCTAGCGATGTCCGTCCGTCTGTGGAAATCACACTAACTTCCAAACAAAACAATCTATCGACTTGGCACAAGTAGTTGTTATTGATGTAGGTCGGATGGTATTGAAAATGGACCATATTGGACCACTTTTATGTATAGCCCCCAACGGGCCCCCAGATTTGGCTTGCGGAGCCTATAAGAGTAGCATATTTCATCCGATCTAGCTGAAATATGCTACATGGTGTAAGTATATGGTCTCTAACAACCACGCCAAAATTGGTCCATATCGGTCCATAATTATATATAGCCCCCATATAAACCGATCCCCAGATTTGGTTTGCGGACCCTCTAAGAGAAGCAAATTTCATCCGATCCGGCTGAAATTTGGTACATGATGTTAGTATATGGTCTCTAACAACCATACAAAAATTGGTCCATATCGGTCCATAATTATATCTAGCCCCCATATAAACCGATCCCCACATTTGTCCTCCGGAGCCTCTTGGAGGAGCAAACCTCATCCGACCCCGTTGAAATTTGGTACATGGTATTGGTATATGGTCACTAACAACCGTGCAAAATTGGTCCACATCGGTCCATAATTATATATAGCCCCCATATAAACCGATCCCCAGATTTGGGTTGCGGAGCCTCAAAGAGAAGCAAATTTCATCCGATCCGCCTGAAATTTGGTACATGATATTGGTATATGGTCTCTAACAACCATGCAAAAATTGGTCCACATCGGTTCATAATTATGTATAGCCCCCATATAAACCGATCCCCAGATTTGGCTTGCGAAGTCCCCAAGAGAAGCAAATTTCATCCAATCCGGTTGTAATTTGGAACATGGTGTTATTATATGATCTTTAACAACCGTGCCAGAATTGGTCCATATCGGTCCATAATTATATATAGCCCCCATATAAAACGTTCTCCAGATTTGACCTCCGGAGCCTCTTGGAGGAGCAAAATTCATCCGATCCGGTTCAAACGTGGTGTTAGTATATGGTCTCTAACAACCATACCAAAATGGGTCCAATCACACAAAAATTGGTCTATATCGGTTCATAACATGGTTGCCACTAGAGCCAAAAATAATCTACCAACATTTTATTTCTATAGAAAATGTTGTCAAAATTTTATTTCTAGATAAAATTTTGTTAAATTTTTATTCGGTTCATAATAAAATTTTTATCATTGTCAAAATTTTATTTCTATAGAAAATTTTGTCAAAATTTTATTTCTATAGAAAATTTTGTTCAAATTTTATTCGGTTCATAATCATGGTTGCCACTCGAGCCAAAAATAATCTACCAAGATTTTATTTCTATAGAATATTTTGTCAAAAGTTTATTTCTATAGAAAATTTTGTTAAAATTTTATTTCCGTAGAAATTTTTGTCAAAATTTTCTTTCTATAGCAAATTTTGTCAAAATTTTTATTTCTATATAAAATGTTGTGAAAATTTTATTTCTATAGAAAATTTTGTTAAAATTTTATTTCTGTAGAAAATTTTGTCAAAATTTTATGTCTACTTTGTCAAACTGAATTTTATACGTATTGGATCGATCTTTTTTGATTTAATATATACCACGTATGGACTTACATACAATTTAGAAGATGGTGTTAGGAGGTTTTACGATACCTTGCCATCGGATGGCAGTGTTTAGAAGAAGTTTCTACGCAATCCATGATGGAGGGTACATAAGCTTCGGCCTGGCCGAACTTACGGCCGTATGTACTTGTTTAGTTTAATATCTACTACGTATGGACTACCTTGCAATTTAGAAGACGGTGTTTGGAAGTTGTAAGATGCCTTGCCATCGGCAAGTGTTACCGCAACCCAAGTAATTCGATTGTGGACGGCAGTCTTCAGTAGAAATTTCTACGCAATCCATGGTGGAGGGTACATAAGCTTCGGCCTGGCCGAACTTACGGCCTGTTTTTATACCCTGCTCCACACTGTGGAACAGGGTATTATAAGTTAGTGCATATGTTTGCAACACCCAGAAGGAGACGAGATAGACACATGGTGTCTATGGCAAAAATGCTCAGGGTGGGCGCTTGAGTCGATATAGCGATGTCCGTCTGTCCGTGAACAAATTTTTGTAATCAAAGTCTAGGTCGCAGTTTTAGTCCAATCACCTTCAAATTTGGCACAAGTATGTGTTTTGGCTCAGAATAGATCCCTATTGATTTTGGAAGAAATCGGTTCAGATTTAGATATAGCTCCCATATATATCTTTCGCCCGATATGGACTATACGGTCCCAGAAGCCAGAGTTTTACCCCAATTTGGTTGAAATTTTGCACAGGGAGTAGAATTAGCATTGTAGCTATGCGTGCCAAATTTGGTTGACATCGGTTCAGATTAAGATATAGCTCCCATATATATGTTTTTCTGATTTCGACGAAAATGGTCAAAATTTTTCTTGTAAAATCGCCACTGCTTAGTCGAAAAGTTGTAAAAATGACTCTAATTTTCCTAAACTTCTAATACACATATATCGAGCGATAAATCATAAATAAACTTTTTCGAAGTTTCCTTAAAATTGCTTCAGATTTAAACGTTTCCCATATTTTTTTTACTAACATTGTGTTCCACCCTAGTGCATTAGCCGACTTAAATTTTGAGTCTATAGATTTTGTAGAAGTCTATCAAATTCTTCCAGATCGAGTGATATTTAAATGTATGTATTTGGGACAAACCTTTATATATAGCCCCCAACACATTTGACGGATGTGATATGGTATCGAAAATTTAGATCTAAAAAGTGGCGCAGGGTATAATATAGTCGGCCCCGCCCGACTTTAGACTTTCTTTACTTGTTTTGTTATTTATTATCCCTTTAGATACAAATTATTCTTACAGACTATCATATAAATACATATATACATATAATTATGACAAATAACTAGGATGCGTTTAAATGAATAATAATTTTAATCTTTACATATTCCATGCTCTCGCAAAAATCAATGAGGTGATAGAATTTGTTAAAATCAAGACAAAGGCGTCGGAGAGGATCATTTTTAGAAAAATGTTTACCATGATATTGAATAAGTAGCAGTTGAAAGTATCTCGACGGTCTAATTGGTCTGAAGTCTGTTTAAAATAAATTCCGAATTTATACATCCATACACAAAAATTAGATATGAAAGGAAAGTTTAGCATTTGTCTGTGACTACTAAGAGAAGGTAGTTTTATAAGATTCAGCCTAATAGAATACGAAGGAAGTGTGTTGTAATTCCAGCTATGAAATAAAAGAACTTGTTTCTGAACCGACTCTCTTGGAGAGCCAAACTTGGTTCATATCGATCCAACAGCACAAAAACTGGTCCATATCGGTTCACAATTGTATATAGCCCTCATATAAATCTACCCCATATTTCAGATCTGGCTCTCTAATTACCACGCAACAGTTTATATCAAGAACTGAATTATATAGGTATTTAATCGGCCTTTTTTGTTTCGGTACCACTTGCCGATGGCAAGGTATCTTAAAACTTCTTAATATCGTCTTCTAAATTGTAAGTTATAATATATAATATATAACTTAAAATTTAAAAGACGATATTAAGAAGTTTTAAGATACCTTGCCATCGCCAAGTATTACCGTAACCCAAGCAATTTGATTGTGGATGACAGTCTTTAGAAGGACTATATACGCAATCCATGGTGGAGGGTAAATTATCTTGCATCGGCCTTACGGCTTCAAATTACAAAATTTTGCAAATAAATGCAATGAAATGAAATGAAATGGAAATTACCAGACAAAAAGTTTTTTTTTTGAATTTGCTCAAAAGGAATGCATTTTACAAGTGCTTATCATAGGGCGGAAGTAAACGTTTTAACAATCCGCAGCATTGATTTCGCATTAGTTCTTCAGATGTGACGTTATTTCACTAATTCGTTTTGTAAAAGAAGGATAAAATTAAAAAATTTAATATTTATTAACTTTTTGGACTTGTATCTCCACTGAAAATAATATTTACATGGTATTAAAAATTATGCAACCTAAATTTTAGGATGCGCAATTTATAGAATATTAAGGGAGAAAATTTTCTTTGACTTTTTAAATAAAAGAAAATTTATAATCTTTGCTTCAAAAATTTATTTTATTAAAATTAGAACACAAATTTTGGAAATTAACGTTTCTCTCTTAAAGTCGTATGGCTTTGAACGAAGGCAAATTTTCCTTAAAGTAAAGAAAAACATTTTTGATTTTAATAAAATCGTCCTTAAATTAACTGAAATCTTGAATCTTGAGATTTAGTATAAAAACGCTTCAAATATAGCCTATGACTTATATTGAAGATTTTGGTTTAATTTTTTTTTTTTAATAAAAAAAAACATCTTTAACTTTACAGTACATCCCAGCAAAAAAAAAATGGAAGTTCTTCCTAAAGCACAACTTTAAAAGCGCTTCCAGAAGATGCACTCCCAATGATGTTCTTTATTTTAACTACCCAGGAAGTTATTTTAATTCAATTTGTTATAACATGATTTTTCCATACTTTTAATGGGTAATTTTGAATTTTTTTGTTTCAAATAGGTTAAAAGGAGAGTAAGAATTCATAAAATGGTACAATTCATTTAAATTTTGTCGAAAAAAAAAAATGCTAAATCCAATCTGAAAAAATTGTGAATTTTTGAAAATATTTGAGGTCAAACGTTTCCGACAAGCGTTAGAATCCATTAAAAATTATAAAAATTATTTATTTGACAAAATATCACAGAATATTTTAATTTACATCCAAAACATTGAATTCGGATCACACCTAAAGAAGTAATGCAAATTCAGTGCAACGGCTGTTGAAATGGAGGACTTCCGTCTTATGACAAGTCCATGTTAAATTCATCGTTTCTGAGTCAATTTTGCACCACTTCCGGATCCAAAAATAACATTTTCATTACTTTTTTGGCGACGCTTTTTTGCTGTGATGTTATAAATTGGCATTTATTTGTACGTTAATAGATTTATTCGTTAACGAGAATTCCATAAATGAGATCTGTATCCTAGTTTTTATTTTATTGATCTTAGATTTAAAGCTATATAGGTCCCTAAAAAATGTCTTTATTTTAAAGAAGCTGCATCTTTGACTCGAAATTGATACCAAAATCTTTAAGAGAAAGTCAATATCTTTGGAACTTTTTTTGGGTGTACGTTTTGAATAATATTATTTTAACGCATAAGCCACGTTTGCCGAGAAATAAGACAGTCACATATTTCTTTGAAATTTTCAATGCAATATTTTTATATGTTTGTGTTGCCGTTTTGTCATACTTTTCCATTCATTTAATTTTTTTTACAAATCTCTTTAAAATTAACACCATAAGAAGAAATAATTGTGTTTACAAAGTTAATATAATATTTGTGAGCAATTTTCCTCTTTTTAGTACAATTTTCCTCTTCTTAGTACTCGACCATTCTGATATCGAGCCGTATACTAACTAAAGTCATTTACTTTGACAGAGATTGCGGAAAAGGTGGTAGCCGTTAGGTGCACGATCCTGGGTCCTGGGTTTCTTCCAAGTTTACTTCCATGATTTCTTCCTCTGGGATAGATTTTGATGACTTGGGCTACAAGAGAATTGGACTTGCAGTGGAACAAGATGACGAGGCTTGTTTATCAGGTATTTTACTTTACAGAGAGTGTGGAAAGGTTAGGTTAGGTTAGGTGGCAGTCCGATGTATCAGGCTCACTTAGACTATTCAGTCCATTGTGATACCACATTGGTGAACTTCTCACTTATCACTGAGTGCTGCCCGATTACATGTTAAGCTCAATGACAAGGGACCTCCTTTTTATAGCCGAGTCCGAACGGCGTTCCACATTGCAGTAAAACCACTTAGAGAAGTGTTGAAACCCTCAGAAATGTTACCAGCATTACTGAGGTGGGATAATCCACCGCTGAAAAACTTGTTGGTGTTCGGTCGAAGCAGGAATCGAACCCACGACCTTGTGTATGCAAGGCGGGCATGCTAACCATTGCACCACGGTGACTCCTGCGGAAAGGTGGTAGCCACAGGGTGCGAGATCCAGGAGTATCATGGGTTCTCAAGAACCTGCCATGTTTCCTTCTTCTGGGACAGGGGACCTGTCCCAGATCTTTTCAACCGAATAGTCTCATTTGTACGTTTCAGTCGGGCAATGTAAAGCTTAATCTAAATCCTAATATAAGATCCCCAGTTCTGTACGATTAATGAAAGTTAATTTATCACCTGTTTCAGACCATGGGTTGTGGTTCTTCTTTTTAATTTCTCGTTTTTATCATTTCAGAGTGTTTTTGTACATTGAACTTTTCGGACTTTTCGACTTGTTCAAAATTTCGTAAAGTCGATATTTTCATTTGACTGTTATAGTTACTGAAAAGTCAAATTTTATGTTACGACTTTTTGATAAGTTCTCTAAACGAAAATCTCTACATCAAATCGTCTTTTCAATTTAAACTCAATTTTTTCTTTTTTTTTAAGATGGTTAGTCAGTTTTGATAGTGACCATAAAACGACAATTTTTGTCACAATAAAACAGAGAGCCATCCACCTTGATAACTCTCTAGGCGTATCAAGGAACCAGCAAACAAATACATATACAGTAATTGAGATTGCCTTAGTTAATACAGTCATTACCTAAACCATCTTAATTACACCATTGATTATAAATCACCTTTTCTGGTGAGCCTAACCAAAAATACTTTATTAGCACACACACACACTCATTTCTCTCTCAATTATGTTGTAGAAAACAATTTTGTACCATACACCTCCACAAGAAAAAATTTCTTCAAGGATATTTACTTAAATCCGCATTTTATTATTATTATCCTGTTTCATCCTCTATCTACAACGAAGTGAAACAGATATTTTTCTTAAATGCTGAAAAGCTAAAATAATTCATTTGTTTGCTTATAATTGTTGAGCACAATTTATTCACATTTACATCTTAAAAAAAAAAATATAAACACAAACAAATGCCATGTGTTGTAGAAGCTTTATTGAGGTTTTGTACTTTGGTAATGCAAATGTTTTCGAAACTTCACCTTTGTTAATTTGGCTGCTGCGCAAATTGTGAGATAATTTATGTTTTATTTACCTCCTAAGTAATTTTCAGTAATATTTTACATTGTGATTTATGTAGGTGTATTTAAAGTTCAACCATCTAGGGTATATTGACACAATATGAGGATTTGTTTTTTAAAATAAGAAAAATTTTCTCTTGCGAGAAAAATTTGCAGTTAATTTGGGAAAATGTACATTTGTTATATTTATAATTAAATCTCCGGCTTGTACAATTTTTATTACATTATTTACCACAGGATGGGGTAAAATGACACTTGTGGTTCGAAAACAACTCACAATAAGATTCCAACCTTCATGACAAGTGTACACTCATGGAAACATATCTGTGCTTTGTTAGTTTAAATGAAATGAAATCTAACACTAGCAAAAATATCGATAATGATAAATCCATTAACTTTTAAATAATTAGAACTGAAGTGTTAATCAGATGATCCGCAGATTGTAGAAAAATTCTTATAGCAATGAAAATTTTACACAATATCTTGGAAATTTCCTTTTTTCGGAAGGTTCAAGTGTAGTTCACTTTGGGTTGAGTGAATTACCCGAACTTATTCTGATAATTGGTTGACAGTTTTGCTGCAAGTAGAGGATGCTGATGAGGAATGTGGTTCCGAATGTTGACAAAATTTCCTATAGCAATGAAATGTTAACAAAATTTCCTATGGCAAAGCAAATTTTGACAAAATTTCCTAGAGTAAAAACATTTTGACGCAATTTTCTAGAGCAAAGAAATTTTGGCAAAATTTTCTGTAGCAAAGAAATGTTAACAAAATGTTCTAGAGCAAAGAAATTTTGACAAAATTTCCTATATCAAAGAAATTTTGACAAAATTTCCTATAGCAAAGAAATTTGAAAAAAAGGAACTTTTGAAAAAATATCGCATAAAAATAAAATTTTGAAAAAATTTGCTATATATACAAAATTTTCTCTAGAAATGAAATGTTGACAAATTTTTCTAAAAAAAAATTGACAAAATTTTATATGGAAATAAAATTTGTATAGAAATACAATTTTGCAAAAATTTCCCGTACAAATGAAATTTTGCAAAAAACCTACTTAAATGAAGTTTGGAAAATATAAAATAAAACAATAAAATAATAATTTTGTTTTTTAGAAAAAATTGTTTGTCAAATTTTTTTATAGAAATAAATTCTTAAAAAAATTTTCTATAGAAATAAAATTTTGACAAAATTTTCTATAGAAATAAAATTTTGACAATATTTTCTATAGAAATAAAATTTTGACAAAATTTTCTATAGAAATAAAATTTTGTCAAAGTTTTCTATAGAAATAAAATTTTTACATAATTTTCTATAGAAATAAAATTTTGACAAAATTTTCTATAGAAATAAAATTTTGACAAAATTTTCTATAGAAATAAAATTTTGACAAAATTTTCAATAGAAATAAAATTTTGACAAAATTTTCAATAGAAATAAAATTTTGACAAAATTTTCTATAGAAATAAAATTTTGACAAAATTTTCTATAGAAATAAAATTTTGACAAAATTTTCTATAGAAATAAAATTTTCTATAGAAATAAAATTTTGACAACATTTTCTATAGAAATAAAACTTTGACAAAATTTTCTTTACAAATAAAATTTTGACAAAATTTTCTATAGAAATAAAATTTTGACAAAATTTTTTTAGGAATAAAATTTTGACAAAATTTTCTATAGAAATAAATTTTTGACAAAATTTTTTATAGAAATAAAATTTTGACATAATTTTCTATAGAAATAAAATGTTGACAAAATCTTCTATAGAAATAAAATTTTGACAAAATTTTCTATAGAAATAAAATTTTCTATAGAAATAATATTTTGACAAAATTTTCTACAGAAATAAAATTTTGACAACATTTTCTATAGAAATAAAACTTTGACAAAATTTTCTTTAGAAATAAAATTTTGACAAAATTTTCTTTAGAAATAAAATTTTGACAAAATTTTCTATAGAAATAAAATGTTGACAAAATTTTCTATAGAAATAAAATTTTGACAAAATTTTCTATAGAAATAAAATTTTGACAACATTTTCTATAGAAATAAACTTTGACAAAATTTTCTTTAGAAACAAAATTTTGGCAAAATTTTCTATAGAAATAAAATGTTGACAAAATTTTCTATAGAAATAAAATTTTGACAAAATTTTCTATAAAAATAAAGCTGTGACAAAATTTTTTATAGAAATAAAACTTTGACAAAATTTTATATAGAAATAAAACTGTGACAAGATTTTTTATAGAAATAAAATTTTGACAAAACTTTCTAGAGAAATAAAATTAAGTAAGTTTTCTATAGAAAAAAATTTTTGACGACATTTTTTATAGAAATAAAATGTTGACAAAATTTTCTTTAGAAATGAAATTTTGACGTAATTTTCTATGGAAATAAAATTTTGAAAAATTTTCTATAGAAATAAAATTTTGAAAAATTTTCTATAGAAATAAAACTTTGACCAAATTTTTAGATAGAAAAAAATTCCACAAAATTTCTGTAGAAATCAAATACTAATAAATTTTTTAATAGTAACAATCTTCTATTGTGTCAATATTTAATAATGGATAATCTAAATTGGTTCAATTAGCGATGCTCATTCGATTACCGTGCAAATTAATGAGTATACCAGTAATAGTTTTCTCTGTAGCCTTATTATTTATATACAAACAATCTCAATTTAATTTAAATATGCCACAAAACAATAAAATAAAACATACAAGACTCTCAACCATACACCCGTACATTTCTTTTTGTGGTCTGAAAGTCATTTTGGGGTTTGTTTTTCGCAGTTCTCTAAAGCGACAGTAAGCCAAACAAATGCAAAGTTATACACTTTGGAAAATTAAAAGAATGCATTCATTACCATATAAATTTCATGAGGGTGGTAAAGAGCAAAAGTGAGAGGGAGAGAGAGAGAGTGAGATAGGAGGAAATGGTTTAATGGTGGCAGTGATGGAATTCCATTTCCGTTTCCCAGTGTTGTGTTTTGTTCAAGTGAAAAAAGATAAACAAAAAATTCGAAATTACTCTACCACACATATAAACAAACACACAAATACACATTTACACTCACACTCACTAGTTCGCTTTCACGCAAATGTTATGGCTTGATGTTGGCTATGTATAAACATTCAGCCAAGGATAATAAACAAACAAATGGGTAAAATGACACAACTGAGGGAGAAACACACCTTAGGACGAGGTAAACAAAAGACCTGACTTAATTCTGATAAATGCAAAAATGAGGCTGCAAAACGACATACCGTGGGTTCAATGGCTTTTCAGGATATCCTCACAGTTTGGCTATTCTTGATTGTTGGTAGGAAGGATAGACAGTTTGTTTTTTGCACCTTGGTCATGCCTATGTTGTTGTGGCATTAACTTAAGTGTCTTCCACTTTCAACTGAATTGTAGAGAACAAAGTGAAAATAATTTATTTTTTGAAAAACTCTAGTACACTTACATTAAACGGAAAACACAATCTCAGCCAAGGTATCTAGCGTAATGAACACTCTAGAAAATGGTCCATACAAAGAGCATTGGATGTAGAGTCCCGTTGTTTCGTAATAGCCAAAGTACATTAAAGAAACGGTGTGATTTTTAATAAATTAGTATTTTATTCAACTGCAAAGGTAAATGTATGAGACATTTCGGCAGAAAATAACCTTTAGATAAATAATTCTTAATCGAGATAGTAAATTGGTCTCCGATCATATCTCGTTTAATTTCATTTTAAATTAAAATCCTTTTTGTGTTATTTCTAAGGACTTCTTATGTGTTAAATTGTTGGTATTTTCCTATAGAAATGAAATTTGGCAAAATTTCCTATAAAAAATGAATATATTGATAAAATTTCCTACAGAAATCAATTTTGACAAAATTTCCAATTAAAACGAAATTTTTACAAAATTTCATATGGAAATGGAAATGAATTTTCCATAGCAATGAAATTTTGTCCAAATTTTCTATAGAAATGAAATTTTGACAAAATTTTCTATAGAAATGAAATTTTAACAAAATTTCTATAGATATGAAATTTTGACAAAATTTTCTATAGAAATGAAATTAAAAAAAAAATCTATAGAAATGAAATTTTGACAAAATTTTCTATAGAAATGAAATTTTGACAAAATTTCCCAAAGAAGCGAAATTTTGACAAAATTTCGCATAGAAATGAAATTTTGACAAAATTTCCCATAGAAATGAAATTTTAACAAAATATCCCATAGAAATTAAATTTTAACAAAATTTCCTATAGATATGAAATTTTGATAAAATTTCCTATAGAAATGAAATTTAAAAAAAAATGACTGAGAAATGACATTTTGACAAAATTTTCTATAGAAATGAAATTTTGATCAAAATGAAATTTTGACAAATTTTCCCATAGAAATGAAATTTTAACAAATTTCCCATAAAAATTAAATTTTAACAAAATTTCCTATAGATATGAAATTTTTGGCAAAATTTCCTATAGAAATGAAATTTTGAAAAAATTTTCTATAGAAATGAAATTTTGACAAAATTTCCCATAGAAATGACATTTTTACAAAATTTTCTGTAGAAATGAAATTTTGACAAAATTTCCCACAGAAATGAAATTTTTACAAAATTTCCCCTAGAAATGAAATTTTAACAAAATTTCCCATAGAAATAAAATTTTAACAAAATTTCCTATAGATATAAAATTTTTACAAAATTTCCTATAGAAATGAAATTTTTAAAAAAATGTCTAAGAAATGACATTTTGACAAAATTTTCTATAGAAATGAAATTTTGATCAAAATGAAATTTTGACAAATTTTCCCATAGAAATGAAATTTTAACAAATTTCCCATAAAAATTAAATTTTAACAAAATTTCCTATAGATATGAAATTTTTGGCAAAATTTCCTATAGAAATGAAATTTTGAAAAAAAATGTCTATAGAAATGACATTTTGACAAAATTTTCTATAGAAATGAAATTTTAACAAAATTTCTATAGATATGAAATTTTGACAAAATTTTCTATAGAAATGAAATTAAAAAAAAAAATTCTATAGAAATGAAATTTTGACAAAATTTTAACAAATTTCCCATAAAAATTAAATTTTAACAAAATTTCCTATAGATATGAAATTTTTGGCAAAATTTCCTATAGAAATGAAATTTTGAAAAAATTTTCTATAGAAATGAAATTTTGACAAAATTTCCCATAGAAATGACATTTTTACAAAATTTTCTGTAGAAATGAAATTTTGACAAAATTTCCCACAGAAATGAAATTTTTACAAAATTTCCCCTAGAAATGAAATTTTAACAAAATTTCCCATAGAAATAAAATTTTAACAAAATTTCCTATAGATATAAAATTTTTACAAAATTTCCTATAGAAATGAAATTTTTAAAAAAATGTCTAAGAAATGACATTTTGACAAAATTTTCTATAGAAATGAAATTTTGATCAAAATGAAATTTTGACAAATTTTCCCATAGAAATGAAATTTTAACAAATTTCCCATAAAAATTAAATTTGAACAAAATTTCCTATAGATATGAAATTTTTGGCAAAATTTCCTATAGAAATGAAATTTTGAAAAAAAATGTCTATAGAAATGACATTTTGACAAAATTTTCTATAGAAATGAAATTTTAACAAAATTTCTATAGATATGAAATTTTGACAAAATTTTCTATAGAAATGAAATTAAAAAAAAAAATTCTATAGAAATGAAATTTTGACAAAATTTTCTATTGAAATGAAATTTTGACAAAATTTCCCAAAGAAGTGAAATTTTGACAAAATTTCCCATAGAAATGAAATTTTGACAAAATTTTCTATAGAAATGAAATTTTGACAAAATTTTCCATAGAAATAAAATTTTGAAAACTTTTCTATACAATAAAATGTTGACAAAAGTTTTGCAACATTTTGCTTGTAAATAACCTCTCGATATTTAATTGTAAACAATGAAATTTTGACAAAATTGCTATAGAAATGAAATCTTTTCAAAATTTTCTATAGAAATGAAACTTTGACAAAATTTCCTATAAAAATGAAATTTTGACAAAATTGTGTATAGAAATGAAATTTTGATAAAATTTCCTCGTTTAATTTTATTTAGTACTAAAATCCTCGTTTTCCTAAGCACTGCTTATATCTTATAAACACAATTAAAATTTTCCAAATTTAAAATAAATACCATATAGAATGGCACGTATGACTTCACTACCTTATTGTCTTTCCAAAAATATACCAGGTTAGTCTGCCTTCATATAGCATCCTGCAAACAAGTTTGTGTTAAATTGTTGGTACTTTACAACAAATAGCTTGCAATACATCTTCTTTTAAAGAATCTCAGGTGTACGTGGGTGTGTGTTTGAGTAAGAAAATGAGTTCCTTAACTCCTAAACAAAAGACTTTAGAGATTTAATGGTCATAGCCCCGGAAGAATGAAAGCAAAATGATGGCATCTCTTATTCCTGTGCTAAGGGAATACCTGGAGTAAGGTCACATAAGATATATTAAGATTTTATTCAAATAGGTCATTAAGGGAAATGTGTATTCTGTTCCGCTTTTAAATAAATGGGATATTTGATACATGACTCGACATCCTTATGGCTGAATCTGTGTGTGTGTGTTTGACTTTGTGTATGCGTGAGTATGACATATGACTTAATATGCAAATAAAGAATCCTTTACAAATGAAAGGATTGAAAATCCTTTTATGATTCTAATAAAATTGTCGAAATAAAATGAAAGGTAATTTCATGGTATACGAATAAAAGATAAACGGAGATAAATTTAAATAAATCTCTCTCGTTCCTGCTCTTTCGATATATTTCTATAATGGACGAATGTTAAGATTGATCGTAAGTGATTGTAAGAAAATAACATTTTTTTGTCTTATAAATCTTAGTGAAAATGTTTTTTGTTAGAAATATATACGAGTAACAGAAGTATTTTAGATTTTGTTATCTTTTGTCTCAAATTTCATTCTGATGAGGAAATCTCTTTTTGTACTGGCTCAGCCTGGAGTGGTCTTCCTTCTCCCAAAACTCTTTATTCATTGAACTTCGTCTCTTCCGAAGTTAAGAAAAATAGGGTTGGAAGCACTGAATTCGAAAAGTAATTCTACTAAGCATTCGGGGCATTCATTATGCATCAGTTCTTTTAGATGTTATGCGACTTTACTAGTTTTTAATTTCATAAAAAAATCATTTAAAAAATTAAGAAAATATAGAAAAAAATGTTCTTTGAATATTCGATTTTAATCGCAGCATGAATACGTGCAGATATATACTGACATAAATTTAACACAAACTTCCCCGTCTGCAAGAAATGTATCGGTATACGGTTCAAATAATTTGTGCAATTCTTTTTATTATTGTATACTCAGTAAAATTAAAAAAAAAAATTTATTGCTTAATTATCGTAAAAATACACTCTAAAAAAATTCTAACCTCCGGAACGAAATTTCAGACAAACCAAACTTTTGTTAGAAAAGAGAAAATAAATCCGAAAATATCACAAACCTTCTTGCAATGAGTATCTCAAATAATTCGTATACCCTCCACCATAGGATGGGGGTATATTATCCACTAAGTCCAAGCAATATACAACATCCAAAGAACTGAAGTCTGCAATTACGGCAGAATGGGAAAAAATCGATATGGCAACTCTGAAAAACTTGGTATGTTCTATGCCTCACCGATTATATATACATATGACAGCTATATTTAAATCTGAATCGATTATTTTCAATATCAATAGCGATTGTCTTTGAGCCAAAGTAAAACTCTGTGCCGAATTTGTGGACGATCAGACTTAAACTACGAGCTGTACTTTGCACACAAAATTACATATACAGACAGACGGACATAGCTAAATCGACTCAGAATTTAAGTCTAAGACTATCGGTATACTAAACGATGGGTCTCAGACTTTTCCTTCTTGGCGTTACATACAAACTTGTTACATCCTGTAACACAATAAAGGATGATACGGTCAAAATTTGGTCAAGGGAAAACGCGTGTAAATCGGTGAAATCGTTTATTTAAAAAATCAAATTAAATTTCTTTTTCAAGTTCAATTAGTATAAAATTCAGGAAAAATATTCAGTTAGGCTTTCGCTTTTCCAAATCCGAATTGCCGGGTCTCACGCTTGACACCTGCCATCAGATTTTGTACAGCCACCTTGTCCACCTTCTTCGCCGCAGAAAGCCAGTTTGCCTTGAACTGCTGCTCGTCCTTAGCAGTTTTTTGGGTCTTCTTTAGGTTCCGCTTGACAATAGCCCAGTATTTCTCAATTGGGCGGAGCTCTGGCGTCAAATCCGGCCAAAACAGTACAGAACAACCGTGTTTCTTCAGGAAAGGCAGCAGACTTTTATTCACACACTCTTTCACGTAAATTTCTTGGTTGACAGTCCCGGAAGCTATGAAAATGCTGCTTTCCAAGCCACAGGTACAGATGGCTTGCCAAACCAGATATTTCTTTGCGAATTTTGACAGTTTTATGTGCTTGAAAATATCTGCTACCTTTCCCCTTCCTTTTTCTGTATAAAACTCCTGTCCCGGAAGCTGCTTGTAGTCGGCTTTGACGTAGGTTTCGTCGTCCATTACCACGCAGTCAAACTTCGTCAGCATCGTCGTGTACAGCCTCCGGGATCGCGCTTTGGCCGTCGTATTTTGTTTATCATCGCGATTTGGAGTCACTACCTTCTTGTAAGTCGATAGTCCGGCTTGTTTTTTGGCTCGATTGGCACGGTTGTAGACGATACACCCAGCTTATTTGCGACATCTCGGAGAGAGAGGTTAAGGTTTCGCTTGAAACTACGGGCAACTCTCTTTGTCGTCTCAGCGGCTTCCGGTTTTCGATTTCCCCCCGATCCAGACTTCCTGGCTGTCGACAAACGTTTTCCAAACACTTTAATTACATTTGATTTGGCAACTTTTAGCGATTTTGCCAGCTTTGCGTGCGAGTAGCTCGGATTTTCGCGATGCGCGAGCAAAATTTTGATACGCTGCTCTTCTTGCTTGGACGGCATTTTGACAACTGAAGAGTGAATTCCAAAATCAAAATAGGAGCAACATTCTACACACACACACCTTCAAAATGAGGGGTGTTCAGGTTTTCTAAATGCAAAATTGAAAGAAATACGTCTAGTTCATATTGACCAAATTTTGAACGTATCACCCTTTAGTGGTGAAGGGTATAAATATAGATTTATATTTTATAATAATAGATTTATATTATATAATATAGATTTATATTATATATAAAGTATTTTTCTAGAATGAAATAAACATAAAATTAAGAAAGAAAAAACCTTCATTTGTTAATTTAGTTTTTTTGCTTGATCAACGTATGTTATGCTTTAAAGCTAAAATCAGAACAATAATGAAAAGATTGTAGAAGAAACCAACAATATTAAAATGAAATAAAGAATATTTTATGTCATAGACATAAGAAAAGCTCATTGTCACGAACATGTTTTCTCAATCAAAATTCAATTAAACTTTTGGTTACTCCAATCTATCAAAAATGGTTTATCCTATTACTACTAGCCACTGATTATGTTATTTACCAGAAAAATGCAAACGACATTGCTTTTGAGATGATTCAAAGTGTCCTTCAAAAGTTTTGCCTGTTAATAAGTAGGTTCTCTTTAGGTTACTTTGTTTCCATAGTAAATTTCCATCATTGTAAATAAGACGACAGGAATGAACAGTAAAAACAAATTTCAAACAAATGGCTTCTTTTGGTTTTTCTCAAGTGCTTAAGAGACATAATCTTCCAGTAGAGTCAAACTTATATCAGCACTAAGAAGAAATGAACATGGACGAACGGACGGACAGTAAGTGCTACATCGATTAAGAGGGCGATCCTCACTTCATACATAGATATACTATTGGGCATATGACCAATATTTCAGGTGGACATATTTTCATGCAGATCCAATTTTTCTATCCAAACCACGTGGGGTAACAATATTCTAAAACAATCACAAATTATGGCTAATTTTCCTAAGTCATTTAAAAGTGGTTGGTAATTTCACTTTTGCATATTTATAACAATAATATAAAGTACCTTCTAACTCATAACGACTTTCAGTATTTCGTATCTTCAATCATGTAAATGGTAACAAAAGATAGCAACAAAAATCCAATGGAGACTTAGGTTGGTAAACATGGTAATAGAAAAATGTCATAAACAAATGTAGCCACTTGAAAGAACATAACAAATACCAGGAGAACAATAAAAATGTTTAAAGGGACAAAGAAGTGGGTAATGCTGGGGATTAGAATATAATACACAATAGCTGAAAAGACTTCAAAAGAAAAAAAAAAAGAAAATCAAGACCAATTTAATGTATAACAAATATGAAAATCTCAACTCTGGTATAGGGAGTGCCTGTTTGCATTGTATAAGAATAAAAGAGTTTAGTTTAATATCAAACAAGTAAGTAAAGTCTAAAGTCCGGCGGAGCCGACTATATTATACCCTTCACCACTATGTAGACAAACATTTGTGTTTCCATCTCAACTACTTAAAATTTGATGGGAGCTATATAAAAGTTTGCATTTCCAGATACAAATACTTTTAATGGAAACAATTTTTTGTACTTCTACAAAAGCTCTAGAATCAAAATTTAAATCGGCTAACGCCCTGGGATGAAACACATTGTTAGTTAGGTTAGGTTAGGTTAATATAAAGCGATAGAAATTTTAATGCAATTGTACAAAAGAGATTTATGATTTTTCAGACGATACATATGTATTCGAGATATAGGACAATTTGAGTAATATTTACAAATTTTGCTACTCAGCAGTGGCGATTTTACAAGGATAGTGGTTAGATCTCGTCAAGATATGTGGTCAAGTGTGGGTTGTGATATATTATTTGGTCTAGTCGGGCGACTTGGAGCCTTATTTAAAACTCATCCGTTCTGTGGAAATTTTGGCATTGCAGTGTGTAGGATATGCCTTAGATATGGGGAAATCATCACCGAATTTTGTGTAAAGTGTGAGAATTTTGGCCATATTTGTATTCTCTGAGGAAACTATCCAGTCAATTGGAGGAAAATCCTATTGAAAATGGGTCTAAAATATGAAACAATCTACCATATTTCCCCAACTCTGGTGTACGTATATATGGGAGCTATGTACAATCTGAACCAATTTTGACTAAATTTGACATGCATAGTTAGAATAATAATTCTGCTATCTATGTGAAATTTCACGTAAATGGGAGTATAACTTCGGCCCCCCTGATCATATGAGTGCAAATCGGGCGAAAGATATATATCGGAGCTATATCTAAATCTGAACCGATTTCAACCAAATTTGGCACAATTATCGATACTACTAAACGTACTCCTAGTGCGAAATTTGAAGGAAATCACGGTAAAACCCTGGACTTTGAGGCCATATAAATTCAAATCGGACGAAACATATATATGGGAGCTATATCAAAATCTGAACCGATTTTAACAAAATTTGACACACTTAAAGATACTATTAAACGTACCCCTTGTGCAAAATTTGAAGCAAATCACGGCAAAACTCTGGCTTTTGTGGCCATATAAGTTCAAATCGGACGAAAGATATATATGGGAGCTATATCTAAATTTGAACCGATTTCAATCAAATTTACCAAGCATTGGTAGAATATCAATTCTACCTTCTGTGCAAAATTTCACGAAGATCGGTAGTAAACTTTGGCCTCTGTGGTCATATGAGTCTAAATCGGACGAAAGATATATATGGGAGCTATATCTAAATCTGAACCGATTTGGCTGATATTTTGCAAGATTTTCGAGATGCATAAAATATTTCGATGTACGGTATTTTAAGAAAATCGGTTGATAAACATGCTAACTATGACCAAATCGGGGATAAATATATATGGCAGCTATATATAAATCTGAACCGATTTTTTCCAAAACCAATAGCGATTGTCTCTGTCCCTTGAAACGGTCCTATGCCAAATTTGAGGACGATCGGACTAAATTGCGAGCTGTACTTTGTGCACAAAATTACATATACAGACAGACGGACGGACAGACAGACAGACGGACATCGCTAAATCGACTCGGAATTTAATTCTAAGCCCATCGGTATACTAAAAGATGGGTCTATGACCATTATTTCTTGGCGTTATGCACAAACTTATTATACCCTGTACCACAGTAGTGGTGAAGGAAAAATTTTCAATTTAATGGAAAATTTTTTTGAGGTAGTGTTTGTCTGTTTGGATGATTTTCCTCAACTCTTCTAGTTACTAAATAATTATTCGTTGTTCTCCTAATAATTTAAGGTAAATTGATTATGATGGGTACATTAAGGAAAATTTGGCAAGATACTAATTTTGATATACAATATTTTTACTTCCATAACTCTTGCCATGAACCTTAAATATTTTAAGATAAATCGGATCATGGACGAAGAAAGTGGTCCTTCACTGTCAAATACATGAGATATCTCGTAATTTCTTGCTTACAGTTTTGGGAGCCACCGTGGTGCAATGGTTAGCATGCCCGTCTTGCATACACAAGGTCGTGGGTTCGATTCCTGCTTCGACCGAACACCAAAAATTGGTTTCACTGCAATGTGGAACGGCGTTCGGACTCGGCTATAAAAAGGAGGTCCCTTGTCATTGAGCTTAACATGGAAGCGGGCAGCACTCAGTGATAAGTGATGGAGATATTTATCAAGTTAAAAATGAAGCCCCAGAGGACGATTCTTGGCCGCTGATTAAGTCGGCTCTTCTCGACTGAAACGTAGCCGTCAATCAATCAATATATATTTTTACATGCTGAAAAAAAAAACTTCAAAAATTTCAAATTTCTTGTCAAAAAATTTAATCTCTTGCCTAAGTTAATTCAATAATACAGTTCTATAATAATTTAGCAATACCGATGCACTACATATCGATGCCCTCATTTCAGAGTACGCTAAGTCGACTTAGCATGTTTTGATGTTTTTTGTGTTTTATTTGAATTGGTGTGAATTACATCCTGTCAAAAGTTGGAATTTATTGGGCACTTCCATCAAAAGTTTTGGTTAATATTGTACTTAGACTGTGACTAAAGTTTTAAAAATTTTCAATCCAAAAAGTACAAAAAGCTTTGATCGGTCTAAGTGGTCTAAGTCATTTTTAGCAATGTTCTACTATCACAATTTTGAGTTCGTGTCCAGCAAAAAAAAGGCTCGCCAAAAAAGTAGTGAAAATGTTCTTTTTGGATCCGGAAGTGGTGCCAAATTGACGCAGAAGCGATGAATTTAACATGGGCTTGTCGTAGGACGGATGTCCACCATTTCAACAGCCGCTGCACTGAATTTGCATCACTTCGTAAGGTGTGAGGCGTATTCAGTGTTTTGGATGTGAATTAAGAAATTTTGTGATATTTTGACAAATAAATAATTTTGAAATTTTTATATGATTTGTGATCAAATATTTTCAAAAATTCGAAATTTTTTTACAAAGATTTAGCATTTTTTTCGGCTAAATTTAAATAATTTGTATCATTTTATTAATTCTTAATTTTTAACTAAAAATACGAAAAAAGCGAGTTATAAAGAAAGTGACTCAAATGAACTTCCTGTGCAGTTAAAATAAAGAACATTGTTGGGAGAGCATTTTTGAAAGTTCTTTTAAGGTTGTGCCTCGAGAAGAACTTCCAAAATTTTTTGCTGGGTACAACTAAAAAAATTATAATAAATATGATTTTAAGGCCGAACAAGTATATGCGGCCGTAAGTTCGGCCAGGCCGAATCTTATGTACCCTCCACCATGGATTGCGTAGAAACTTCTACGAAAGACTGTCATCCACAAATTTCAACTCACTTGGATGAAATTTGCTCCTCCAAGAGGCTCCAAAACCAAATCTCGGGATCGGTTTATATGGGGGCTATAAATGATTATCGACAGATATGGACCACTTTTGGCATGGTTGTTAAATATCATATACTACCACCACGTACCAAATTTCAATCAGATCACATGAATTTTGCTTCTCCAAAAGGCACCGGAGGTCACATCTGGGGATCGGTTTATATCAGGGCTATATATAATTATGGACTGATATGAACCAATTCCTGTATGGCTGTTGGATACCATATACTAACATCACGTACCAAATTTCAACCGAATGGGAAGAATTTCGCTCTTCCAAGGTGCTCCGGAGGTCAAATCTGGGGATCGGTTTATATGGAGCCTATATATAATTATGGACCGATATCGACCAATTTTTGCATGGGTGTTTGAGGCCATATATTAAAATCACGTTCCAAATTTCAAATGAATCAGATGAATTTTGGTCTTCGGGGTCTTCGGTCTTCCGGGGGTCAAATCTGGTGATCGGTTTATATAAGGGCTATATATAATTATGGACCGATATGGACCAATTTTTGCATGGTTGTTAGAGACCATATACTAACACCATGTACCAAATTTCAGCCGGATCGGATGAAATTTGCTTCTCTTAGAGGTTCCGCAAGCCAAATCGGGGCATCAGTTTATATGGGGGATATATATAATTATGGACCGATGTGAACCAATTTTTGCATGGTTGTTAGAGACCATATACTACCACCATGTACCAAATTTCAGCCGGATCGGATGAAATTTGCTTCTCTTAGAGGCCTTGCAAGCCAAATTTGGGGGTCCGTTTATATGGGGGCTATACGTAAAAGTGGATCGATATGGCCCATTTGCAATACCATCTGACCTACATCAATAACAACTACTTGTGACAAGTTTCAAGTCGATAGCTTGTTTCGTTCGGAAGTTAGCGTTTGCCATAGGACTTTATATTGTCTTTGATAACTGGTAGATTGCCACAATCAAACATATGTCATTTAAAATAGTTTATAATTATTTTTGGAATCTCAGATAGAATATAGTGAAGTAGGAATCCGAACTTATATGGGTTCCTCTCTTCAGTAAAAGTAAGCTATACACCATCATCGACTACCACTATTTCGATCTCTCTATAGTCGTAGCTTTCCAAAACTTATCTTCCATAAGGATTATTTACAAAATTTAATTCATCCCCTATTTTGCTTATCTCTTTAAAAAATATAAAACATAAGCTTTGCCAAATATTTTCTTTCCCCTTTTTTACGATATTATCTATTAAAACGCATGTATATTTACGAAAAAAAAATGAAATAAATATGCTTTCCTTGGGCAAAGTAAAAAAAACCAATCGTTATTTTGGGCAATGATGGCATATTGGCAATAAGCTACATGGTGATGACTAATATTGAATAAATCTAATGATTGATTGGCAATTTCGTTTTAAATTTCCACCTCATCTCCCATTTAAATAAAAAAAAAAAAAAATACAGAGTGTCGGCACAAACGAAAACAATGAGTTTTTCCTTTTGCTCTCCATTTCCTTGAAACATGGAGGCAATTTGATTGGATATCAAAATTGATGATGACACACACGGAAGAGCAAATTCAGCAACAGCATCGTCTGTAAAAGCCAATACTGGGACAATTGGTAATTTTTATCGGCTTATATGTGAACAAGACAAGCAACACTTATTTCTATCCATCATTTTTTTCTCTTTAGTTAACTAAGAGGAAGTGTAATATCGACTATAATGAACACCATTAAGGAAATACATTTCACTTTGATTTATTTTGATAGAAGTCGTTTTTTTTTCTTGTTGTGTTTGATTAACAGTGTGGGTTGGTTTTGTAAATTTAAATATATGACGGTTTATTTAAATATTGGCAATATACCATCTATAAGAGATTTGAATTATTTTTGATGATGTACATGAAAATTAAGTAAGAGTTTGTGATTTGGTATTATTTGGATTGAGAATTTAAATTAGGGTATTTCGAGAAATGGTCTTTTTCATTGTAGCTATAATCAATCAACTATTAAAATAAAAATGGGTTAACCGATTAACTACCTATGTGGTCTACATAGGAAATAATATGACGACAGAAAACTTAATTCTGGCTTTTGTCTGCAGGCAGGTCCAATTCGAAGATGGGCCACATCGGTCCAGGTTTTAATATAATCCCATATATACCGCCGCCCCGATTTGAGGTTTTGAGCATCTATTACAATTTTTGCATTACGAAGCCAGTTCGGAAACTTCTTAGCCTAGCACAAAAAGCGTGGTTTAAACAAAAAAAAAATTAAGCGTTTTGGAAACTTCCATCTCTGTTATGAACATATGTTAAATTTTGTTTCGATCTGGCAACTCCTTCATATAGAAACAGGTGTTCAAAAATGACGCATCTGCAATTTTTTTACAATGGAACAATTAGAAATGCGTGCTGTCATTAAATATTTACATAAAAAAGGTTTATCGGGACAAGAAATTTATAATGATATGGTGAATGTGTTAGGTGAAAGTGCTCCTTCATATGCAACAGTAAAAAATTGGGTTGCTGAATTTAAACGTGATCGTACAAGCATTGAAGATGAACCACGCCGTGGACGTCCAAAAACAGCAACAACACCAAAAATTGTAGCCAAATTGCATGATATGGTATTAAATGATCGACGAATAAAAGTGCTTGAAATTGCTAATATCATGGGCATCTCAAATGATCCAGTCCATTTAATTTTGCATGAAGAACTACAGATGAAAAAGCTTTCTGCAAGATGGGTGCCGCATTTGTTAACAGTCGATCAAAAACGCATAAGAATGAACATTTCTCAAGCTTGTTTGGATCGTTTTAAGCGAAATGAAATGGATTTTAAGTGCCGTTTCATAACTGTTGATGAGACATGGATCCACCACTATACTCCAGAGACAAAAGAAGAATCGAAACAATGGACGGAAGCTGGAGGAAGTGCCTCAAAGAAGTCAAAAACAATTCAATCGGCTGGTAAGGTTATGGCAACGGTTTTTTTTTGGGACTTCAAAAGTATTTTATTGATTGACTATCTGCAAAAGGGTAAAACAATAAATTCAGAGTACTCTTGTAACCTTTTGGATCAATTAAATGTACAAATTCGAGAAAAACGTTCTGGCTTACATCACAAAAAAATTATTTCTCATTAAGACAACGCACAAGCGCACAAGAGTGTTTTAACCAGGGATCCGGAGCGGTCCATTTTTTTCGCTCCGCTCCGCTCCCGCTCCGGAGAAAAAAAAAACCGCTCCGCTCCACGCTCCGCTCCGAGAAAAAAAAATCGCTCCGCTCCGCTCCACGCTCCGCTCCGCTCCTCTTCGAGAAAATTATATACAAACATTGTATTATTTGTTCAATTGAGTTTTATTTTATTTAGAAAAATCGGGCGGTACATATATAGGAGCTATAGCTAAATCTGAACCGATTTCGACGATTTTTTGCACATATAGTTAGTGCTATAGAAGATTACATTTCGCCAACTTTGAGTAAGCTCGGTTGATAAATAAGGGGTTTATGACCTAATTTGGCAAAATCGGGCGATACATATATATGGGACCTATATCTAAATCTTAACCGATTTCGATGAAATTTTCAGACTTAAAGGGTGATACAGAAGATTATTTTGTGCTAAATTTGACGACGATCGGTTAGTAAAAAAGTGCAACGTGACCCCATTTGTCGAAATCGGGCAATATATATATAGGGGAGCTATATCTAAATTTGATCCGATTTCTTCCAAATTCAATAACGTTCGTCCTTGTGCCCAAAAAACTCCCTGTACCAAATTTCATCAAAATCGGTTAATAATTGCGACCGAAATTCTGTGAACAACAAATACATGGACAGACGGACGGATGGACAGACGGACACCAAGCGCTAGATCGACTCAGGAGGTGATTCTGAGTCGATCGGTATATATTTTATGGGGTCTAAAATCAATATTTCTTGTAGGTACATTTTTTGGCAGATCAAACTTATTATACCCTAACCACTATATGGTTTAGGGTATAATGACTTTAAAACAATGTGTTGAAACATTTTATTAATTTTGAAGATTTTTTCAGAAATATTAAATCCATTTTGACTTCATTAAAGCGAAATTTGCATTCATGTTAGGATACACATTTTTATGTCGAAAAGTTTAGAGACTTTTAGACAAGGAAAAACTTTTTTTCAGAGAAATACGTCTTCTATTCTAAGCAAAATTCGTATTTGAAGCATGTGAAGTATTTGGCCTCCCGACAATATTCTTTGCGGTGCACCATCTACTATTTAATATGTGATAGAAACCAAATTTATGAAAGTGGACCAAATTCTGTTTGGTCTGACCATCGGACCAAATTTAAAAATTAGAAATCTTTTGGACCAATTTTGGTCCGATCGGACCAAAGCGGCAACGCTGATTGGTATTGAAAGTCTATACACAGAGTAGAAGTAACTACTCTCCGAAAGTTTTTTTTGTTTTGCAACAGACGTAGAGAAGAGGTTTTGTTATATTTGTAATGTGTGTGTGTATGTTTATGTTTGCAACAACCTCCATCGACATCAGTCCGTGGTATACCCACGAATATTCTTACTCAGATCTAGTGTTACCGAATTTCGCTTTTTTCCCTTTATAGTATAATAAATGTATATGCGCACATTTTTCAACCAAAATTGAAACTATCCATAATTTTAATTAAATTTTCGAGAACTAATATCAAAGAAGCGGAGAATACAAGTAAGGATACTTTAAAGACGTAATTCTCTTTTAAATTTGGGGGTTATGTACTTGCTTCTAGGAAGCAAATGTTAATTTTTCATTTTTTTAGATTTTTTTCGTCAGTTGTTATCAAAATCCTTTAAAAACCAGTTAACGAGTTATTTTGTTTCATATTAAGACTCGACTTCCAGTAGAAATTATGCTATGTTTCAAGTAAAAAGCGTCTTTAAAATAAAGTGTTGAAAAACATGCCTTATTTTGTAACGATTTTTTGCTTTGTAGGCAAGATGCAAAAAGGAAACAAATTTAAAGACAATTTTATTAATTTTAAAGAATTTTTCCTAATTATTAAAGTCACGTTGACCTTACCTCAAAAATTTTATCTTTCATGTTATGATACACATTTTTAAGTAAAATTACTTAATTATAAGGACAGTACAACTTCATTCAAAAGTTTATTGCCTTTTGGACAAGAAAAAAAAAACTTTATTTTAGAGAAATGCGTCTTCCATGTTAAGCAAAATTTGCATTCTTATTCTAAGGACATGGAATCTTTGACTTCACGACAATATTTTTTTCAGTGTAGAAAACTAAAAAATTAAATATAAATAAGATCGTTTAATTGCATTTATTTGACGTTCATTACAAACATCTTTGTAGTAATAGGGGATGAAATTGATCGAAAGTACTGTTGTTACTTTTACAACACATACTAGAGATATATTTTGACATTTGCCGTTTTTGAAAACAATTACTAAAAAAACACGTTGTGTTTTCCCCAATGTACGTACGTACAAAAATACATATCGTACATATTAAACGTTTGCTCACACTAGCTAAGTACTAGCTAAATTTGAAATTACCTACACAGTGTAATTTCAAAGATACACATTTCATTCAAGTAATATTTTATTCGGAGCGGAGCGGTTTTTCATTTGGAAACCGATCCGCTCCCGCTCCGCTCCGGATTTTAGAAATGCCGCTCCCGCTCCGCTCCCGCTCCGGCTAAAAAAGGGCTTGCTCCGCTCCGCTCCACGCTCCGCTCCGCTCCGCTCCGGATCCCTGGTTTTAACAATGGCTAAAATAAACAAATTAAAGTACGAGTTGCTTGACCTAATTTAGCTCCCAGTCTCCTGATTTAGCTCCGAGTGACTTTTACTTATTCCCAAATCTACAAAAAATTCCTTGCTGGCAAGCGTTTTACCTCAAATGAAGATGCAATTACAGTCGTAAACCAATATTTTGAAGACCTTGAGGAAAACTATTTTAATGAAGGGATAGAATTGCCAGAAAAGCGTTGGACTACGTGTATTGAAGTTACAGGAGATTATAATGAAAAATAAAAATATTTTTGAAAAACTAACTGTTCTCTTTCATTGATATGCTAACCGCCATTGTATGTGGTCTGAGACCAATATTTCGATCAATTACAAAAGGAATAATAACAAAGTTACTCCTATCCTATGATGAGGGGTATAAAAATTGGTAGAGAAGATCGAGAAAGGAACAACTTCCAACAGCAAATAATAAAAGACATTTTGGGCCATGAAGTTTATGATCATCACCAACAACTAATTGGCGCAAATTTTAAACATGACTAGTTTAAATTTATTAAAGTTTATAAAAATCATTTTATTTAAAATATTCTTAACATAATGAAATTTGTCTTTCTATGCTCAAAAATTATAAACTAAATTCTTGAGCTTAGTTTGAAAACTAAATTAAAATTATTAATATTATTTTTATACCCTCCACCATATGGTGGGAGTATATTAACTTTGTCATTCCGTTTGTAACACATCGAAATATTTCTCTAAGACCCCATAAAGTATATATATTCTGGGTTGTGGTGAAATTCTGAGCCGATCTGAGCATGTCCGTCCATCCGTCTGTTGAAATCACGTTAACTTCCGAACGAAACAAGCTATCGACTTGAAACTTGGCACAAGTAGTTGTTATTGATGTAGGTCGGATAGTATTGCAAATGGGCCATATCGGTCCACTTTTACGTATGGCACCCATATAAACGGACCCCCAAATTTGGCTTGCAGATCCTCTAAGAGAAGCAAATTCATCCGATCCGGCTGAAATTTGGTACATGGTGTTAGTATATGGTCTTTAACAACCATGCAAAAATTAGACCATATCGGTCCATAATTATATATAGCCCCCATATAAACCGATCACCAGATTTGACCTCCGGAGCCTCTTGGAAGACCAAAATTCATTTGATTCAGTTGAAATTTGGTACGTGGTGATAATATATGGCCTCAAACACCCGTGCACAAAGTGGTCGAAATCGGTTCATAATTATATATAGCCCCCATATAAACCGATCCCCAGATTTGACCGCCGGAGCCCCTTGGAAGAGCAAAATTCATCCGATTCGGTTGAAATTTGGTACGTGATGATAGTATATGGTATCCAACAACCATGCAGGAATTGGTTCATGTCAGTGTATAATTATATATAGCCCCCATATAAACCGATCCCCAGATTTGACCTCCGGTGCCTTTTGGAGAAGCAAAATCCATCCGATCTGGTTGAAGTTTGAAATTTGGTACATTGTGCTAGTAAATGGCCGTTAACAACCATGCCTAACTAAGTCCATATCGTTCTATAGTTATATATAGCCCTCAGATAAATCGATTCCCAATCACAAAAAATTGGTCCATATCAAGTTCATAATTGTATGTAGCCCCCATATAAGCGACCCCCATATTTCAATTCTGGCTTTCTACGTACCGTGCAAAAGTCCATATCGATTCGTAATTATTTGTAGTCTTACCTATACATACCTTTTTCGTCTAATATATACCACGTATGGACTAACTCACAATTTCGAAAACGATGTTAAGAAGTTTTAAGTTGTGGTATCGATTGTAATTCGATTGTGGTTGGCAGTCGTTGGTAGAAGTTTCTACGCAATCCATGGTACATAAGATTCGGCCTGGCCGGACTTACGCCCATATTTACTTGTTTTATAATAGTATAATCCAAACATAAATATGCAAGAATCAAAAATATTTTTTACATTTATATCCATGAAGATAATCACCAAGAAGAATTTTATTAATTTTATTCTTTAGTGATATTTTCGAAAATTGAATAATTAAACAAATTCATTTGCCATCAAAAATTTCTTTTAAATTAAAATTCTGCCTCTCTGTGGCACTTTCTATTGGTAACGGTCGTCAACATTTACAATTGAATATCTTAATTCAATTTGGCTTTTCTTTAAATTAACAAATAACTTTTTTTTTGTTTTTCATTTCCAAAGTAAAATAATGATTGTTCTCTGTTTTTTCTCGTATTTTTACAGGTTCTCCAAGCATTTGAAATAAGAAAAATTGAAGCAGTCAACCAAGCAACCAAACACTACTAATGGCCTTAATGATTAGATGAAAGCAAGAGCTGAAACAACAAGGAAAACCAAAACCAAAAGATTGAGAGAAAAAAGCTGGGAGTTTAGAGTTTGGACTTAACGGATATACCGGAAATATAAGGAAACACCAGGAAAAAGTTGATATAACCAAGGCAAAAAAAAAATGCCAAGGAGGGGTTTTTCGCAGAAAAACAATACAACAAAAAAGCGATAAGACCACAGAGAAAAAAAGAGAAACAAGTGTTGTTCATAAAAAAAAGAATCTTTTTTGTTTCTATCACCAAAGATGGGAGGAAAAAAGGCTACAAACTAATACAGAATATGCTGACGTAAGCCACGCAATAAAGTAGCAACAGCAAGACGGACATAAAAGAAGTTCATAAAAAATCCCCTCCTGTTTTTTTGGTAAGAAATTTAAGAGCGAAACGAAAAAAGGACCAACAAAAAGGCAGAAACCCATAAACCCTAGAAAGCTAAAAACTATAGAAAAATCTACAGCGCTTCAAGGATCCTGTTAAAGGAAACGTATAAGACAAACAGACGCCTTCCAGCATTTGTGGTTACAAAAACATCGAATACCCCCACGCTCCCCATTTCCCCCATAACAAGGACATTCCTTCAAGCAACTGTGAAGGAAATTAGGGAGTAGAAAAAAGGACGAAAAACTATGCCAACCAGAATAGTATATGGTGGTGGCGTAACATGAGCTTAAATGATCGACCAAAGGAAAATCAAATAAACCAAAAAAAAAAGAGAAATAATATTAGGAATATTCAAAAGCCAACAAAGAAGTGAGGAGCAGAACAAAAAAAAAAAATCCTGGAAAGGGGGGTTATCCAGTATTCTCAAAGAAAGAAAAAATTATCTTCATCACTATTCGATTTGTTCTGATTCTGTTGATGAAAATGGCATGACTATCAAAGCTTTAAGATATTAATCCAAAAGGATTACTAACAGAGACTAGAGAGGGATAAACTGAAATTCTATCTGTATCCGTTAACAGGCGCTAACATCCCTGCAAAAGTCATCAGTCTCTTTTTTTTAGACCAAACTAAAAAGTTAACAATCTATGAGAGAATATTTTTGCTTTTTAAAAAAATACCGAAACCTCGGGCCCTTGGGCTAGCTAACAATGAGGTTATTTTGACATAGAAACACTTAAATTAAAATTAACTAGAAATTATTTTATACTCAAAACTTGGAATCGCATTCTTAACATAAGGCCAGACAACTTTTTAGAATTAAACAAAACCAAAACCAAACACATCATCATCATCATGTCCTGTACAGCATCATCTAGTTTTTGTATAAAACTTAGCTTTATTTTGATAGCCTTATGGGCTCATCTAGTCATAGTGTATAGCTGTCCAGCGGAGGTTTGTATTTGCAAATGGAAAGGGGGCAAACAAACCGTGGAATGTGGAGGTCAATCTCTACCCAATATACCTGAGGGTATGGATCCTGGTACGCAAGTTTTAAATTTCTCTGGCAACTCTTTGCAAGTTTTACAAAGTGAAAGATTTCTACGTATGGATTTGTTGAACCTGCAAAAGATCTATTTATCACGAAATCAATTGATACGAATACATGAGAAGGCTTTTCGAGGTCTTACCAATTTGGTAGAATTAGATTTGTCCGAAAATTCCTTACAGCACATACCCACGGAAACATTTCAAGATTATAGCTCCCTCATGCGTCTAACACTAAGTGGTAATCCCATCAGGGAGTTGAAAACGGCAGCTTTTCGTTACTTGAGTTTCCTAACCACCTTGGAGCTGAGTAATTGCCAAATTGAGCGTATCGAGAATGAGGCTTTTGTGGGCATGGATAATCTGGAGTGGTTACGTTTGGATGGCAATCGCATTAGCTATATTCAAGGATCTCATATATTACCCAAATCCTTACATGGCATTAGTCTGCAAAGTAATCGTTGGACTTGTGATTGTCGCCTATTGGACTTACACTCCTGGCTAAATGGCTTTAATACCCCCCAAACGGAGGAGCCAAAATGTGTAGAGCCTTTACGTTTAAAAGGTCAAGTCATCAAATCTCTGAAGAAAGAAGAATTTGCCTGTTTGCCTGAGGTAACACCACAATCCACTTACACCGAAGTTTCTGAAGGTAGAAATCTCACCATTTCCTGTGTAGTGAGGGCCATACCAGAGCCCAAGGTCTTATGGCTTTTCAATGGCCAGGTTATGTCCAATGATAGTTTTATTGATAACATGCATATGCTCTACTACATAGATGAATCCTCCTCCTCGACGGCCGAAGAGAAACATAGTGAGATTTTCATTTACAATGTGGGAGTGGAAGACAATGGCACATTTTCGTGTGTGGGTCAAAATATTGCCGGAACCACTTTTAGCAATTACACCATACGGGTTATGATCAAAGAACCTCCTGTGGTCAATGAGGTCTCTTTCCCCCAGAATTATATGAACTACATAGTGGCCAGCTCGGCGGGAGGTGGTATCATTTTCGTTCTCATCATGGCCTTTATCATAGTCCAGTGTAAAAAACGACAAAATCCTGTAAAACGTAAGAAATGTCCCTCATCCGCTGTGACCACAGTGAATGGCAACAATACCTCTTCCTCGGATGGCTCATCCTCTAATGACACCGGGCTCATGAAATGCTCGTCCATCATTAATGACAGTGATAGCCTAAATGGTAATTCCGGCCTTATTTTGGGACAATGCGACAATTTAACACCCACCAAATTAGCCAAAGAGAATGGTGTCATATTGGGTCAACAAATGAAGCAGAATATAATGCTCTATAATCCCATGGACAGTTCGACACAAACGTTACAGTTAAGTGTTAACATGGCAGCTGCCTCGGCCCATAGTCTATCGTCGGCTACACCACCTCCTCCACCACCCAGTTCTTTGATGGTTAATCCAGCCTTAAGTTCTACTTTGGCCTATTGTTCGCCTCCCTCATCGTTACGAAACTATGCCGAGAAAAATCCAGATTTGGTAAATGATGCCGAAAGTGGTGTGAAACATAAACTCAAGGCTTCTGCCTCATTGGATGCTGGCTCGGAGTATGATCACAATCAAAGTGATTGTCAAAATCCTGTGCAATATGAGCAGTACTATCAATTGGCTGCACCACAATTTGGCTCACAAATCTTAAGGCCTAATGCTGCTGCTGCCATGGCCGCCTCACGCTTTGGTGGTATGACCACCTTGCCTAGGGGTATGCAATTGAAGACGGTTATGAATTCCATACCCACCCATCCGGTGGATGTGCATTTGAATCCTGTGTGTTTTTTGGGTCAAGACGGGTTTGCCTATGATTACAGTAATGCTCATTTGCAGCAATCGCCACAACAGCCACCGGCTCATCATCATTTGATGCAACAGCAAGCAGCCAATCAGCAGCAGCAACAGCAACAACAACAGCATCAGTCTCTACAGCCGCAGCAACAGCAGCAACAGAATTTCTATCGCACTCTGCCCCATAAACATAAACAGCAGCAGTTTGCCAATGCCAACAACAATGGCATGCGTTATAGCTTGGAGGCTGAATTCTTGCAGCAACGATCCATGACCCCCACCACCTATGACAAATATAATTTACCCAATGTACGTTTCACCGCCGAAGGTTATCCACAAACACACCTGGTCCAATATCCCTCACCACCAGAGGGCTATAAGAGTACCAGCACCAGTGGGCCCGAATCACTCAATGGTTCTGGCCAACAGCAATGGCCTCCATGTTTGCCTGGCTATCATGCCCAGCCTTTGCATTATGGTGGCAATATTATGGGATTGCTAAGTCCTCAACAACAACACCATCAGCAGCAGCAACAGCAGCAACAACAACAACAACCACTTACCTCTTTAAATTCTCTAAACTCGCCCATGAATGCAGTGACCTCATCGTCAATGAATCCAAATAATGTGGCTGGCGGTTCCATACCATCACCAGCCTCTACAGTTTCCTCATCCTGCTCGTCGTCATCATCATCCTCCTCCTCCGCCACTTCTACATCCTGTTCCACCGTTTCCACATCCACTGTGGATAACCGCAAACGTTGTGTGGCCGCCCAGGCTGATGCCTCTACCATACCTGAATGTGATGAAAGTGAAATTTCCCCTTCAACCTCATCGTTGACAGTAGGTGGAGAGGCATCCTCTTCCACACACACTGCAGCAACAACAACAGCGGGCTTGGGTGAAGCTAACCAAATACAAAAACGTTATCTCAATGGTCCTCTGGCCGATAGTCCCGACGAAGGTTATGTAGGAGATCCGCGAGATACCACCACAGATATGTGACAACTTCAACAGAAGCAGCAACAACGTCTTGTAAAGGCCAATGGTTCAGTGGCATTATCACCACGTACCGCAAACTCAGCCACATCACCCTCATCGGTATCATCAGCATCCATGTCATCAGCAACAACAGCAACCACCTGTAGTAGTTTGTCGAATACCACCACTAACACCACCTTACCTGCCTCTAAATTGAATGCATCCACAACAACGATGCCACCTTCATCATCTCTTAGTAGTAGTAGTAAACTTCATCCGAAAGCAGCGACAGCAGCTTCATCATCATTATCCGATGATTCGGTAGCTTTGTAAAAAAAATATATTTTTTATTATAATAATTCATTGGATGAGAGGACCTTTGGGTATTGATGTTGCCATGATTGCATATATGTACTGTAAAGATTATTAGAGTTTACGTGTTTTTTTTTTGGAGAATTGGTTTCGATGATGATCAAGAGTTCAAAGGGAAATTGTTATCTTTGAGTTTTAAACTGTGTAAAAAAATTTTAATGATAGTCAATAAGGCCACGATGCAAATTATTTAACATACCTTCCTCAATAAAAGGCACACAATAAAGAGAGGTAAATTTTTTTAGAGATATTTCTAGTTATATTCATCATGTATTCTTACTATTTCAAATACAATATGCCATTAAGAGCTTGTCATGGTGAAATTTCTTAAAATAATAAAAAAATTCTTAATTTCATAATGAAAGTTTAGATGAATATTTATTCCCACAGAACTTTGTTTGGCCTGAAATAAAGAATTATAACAAACTAAAATTTCGTTGGTTTAAAGTTTCGTTTCCCAAATTTTAAATATTCGTGTTCAAATTTTAAAGAAAACCAAGTAAGGAAAGTCTAAAGTCGTGGGGGGCCGACTATTATATACCCTACACCACTTGTAGATCCACAAATCCGTCAAATGTGTTGAGTGCTATATATAAACTTTATGTTCCCATATACATATATTTAAATCTGAGTTTATCTGGACGAAATTTTTTAGTCTTATGTACACTTAAAATTTAAGTCGGCTAATGTCCTGGGGTGGAACAAAATGTTAGTAAAAAAATATGGGAAACATTTTAATCTGAAGCAATTTTTAGGCAACTTTGCAAAAGTGTATTTATGAGTTATCGGTCGATAGATATGTATTAGACGTATAGGAAAACTGGAGTCATTTTACAAGTTTTCGACTTAGCAGTGTCGTTTTTACAAGGGAAATGTGGGTATTTTGACCAATTTTGCCGAAATCACAAAAAAAAAACATATATATGGGAGCTATATCTTAATCTGAACCGAGCTCAACCAAATTTGGCATGCATAGCTAAAATATTAATTCTACTCTACTGTGCAAAATTTAAAGCAAATTAGGGCAAAACTCTGGCTTCTGGGGCCATAGGCGTTCATATCGGGCGAAAGATATAAATGGGAGCTATAACTATTTCTGAAGCGATTTCAACCAACTTCGGCACATTTTACGACACTAACAATTGCATTTCTTGCGCAATATTTAAAGTAAATCAGGCTAAAATTCTGGCTTCTGAGGTCATATTAGTAGATATCGGGCGAAATATGTATGAGAGCTATATCTAAAACTTAACCGATTTCGTCTAAAATCAATAGAGTTTCTTCCAAAATCAAAATAGATACTTGTGTCAAATTTGAAGTCGATTGGACTTAAATTGCGACCTAGACTTTGATTACAAAAATTAATTCTCTGACAGACGGACATGGCTAGATCGACTCAGGGGCCGACCCTGAACATTATTGCCAAAACACCATATGTCTATCTCGTCTCCTTGTGGGTGCTGCAAACATATGCACTAACTTATAATACCCTGTTCCACATTGTGGCGCAGGGCATAGGTTAGGTTAGGTGGCAGGCCGATGTATCAGGTTCACTTAGACTATTCAGTCCATTGTGATACGCAGGGTATAACAAGTAAAGAAAGTCTATAGTCGTGCGGGGGCCGGCTATATCGCTGCATCAATTTTTAGATTTGCATTTTCGATACCAACTCAAATTCTACAATTTTTTTTTGCTGAAATATATAAAGCTTTATTATATGTTCCCATATACATATAATTATATCTGAACCGATCTGCACAAAATTTGTTAGATTTCTACAAAATGTATAGCCTTTAAATTTAAGTCGGCTAACGCCCATCGATAGAACACACGTTAGTAAAATCTATGGGAAATATTTAAATCGAAAGTAATGCATTTTTTCTACGTGGGGATTTAGCAAATAAAAATGTGCGTATTTTGGTAATTTTTGCCCAAATTTGTTATGTGTAATAAGAATGTTAATTATACTCCCTGTGAAAAGTTTCACGTAAATCAGAGTAAACATTTTGGTATCTGTGGACGTATGAGTGTAAATCTGTTGAAAAGTGTATGTGGGAGCTTTATCTAAATCTGAACCGATGTCAACCAAATTTGGCACAAATTATGACTCAATCAGTTCTACTTCTTGTGCAAAATTTAAAGCAAATCAGCGAAAAGATCTTGCTTCTGGAGCCATATAAGTAAATATCAGGCGAAAGATATATATGGGAGCTACATAGGTTAGGTTAGATATAGTTGGCTCACTTATTTCAGGCTCATTTCGGCTATTCAGTCGATTGTGATACTACAGTGGTGAACTTCTCTCTTATCACTGCACGCAAAAAAAAAAAAATACTTTCCTCCCAAACGAAAATTTAGACAAACAAAGTTCGTTTCTCATTTGCTTTTCCTTGAAAGGAAGTTTATTTGGAAGAAAAGTATATACTTTTTGTGATAAACGTTTATTCTTTTCCAGGATGTAAAAACAATTTCATAAAGACTAACTCAAAAAAAATTTTTCTGGCTAATTGCATTTTCCCTCACATCTTTCTCACTTCCACGAAGTTTTTTAGTTCTTAGCCCCTTTTTTTGTAACAAAAACAATGTAGAAGAAATTATACGATTTTATAAATTTTTAATTTTTTTTTACCCTTCGCCTGGACGGAGAATCGAATCGAATTGTAAGCCAACACACTATCCACTGAGCCATGTAGCCGTTATTGTCATCAATAGACAATTACCCATATAAGTTATATTTATATAGCATAGCTTGCGGCGCCCACGAGCCGATTAAACAAAGTTTATTTAACAGAAAAATACATTTAGTTGGGCACCGTGGAGCAGTGGTTGCTACATCCGACTTGCATGCCAAGGGTCGTGGGTTCGATCCCTGCTTCGACCAAAGCTTTTTTTTTACATATGTTCCAGATATGGTCGGAAGATTCCGAAAAAATGTTCAACATTACATTCTACTAAATTAAATTTTTTACTATGAACTGTAAAATGTGTCTTATTAAAGACCTAAAGTCAGAAACGAACAGTGTTTGATATAAACGAAATGGACTTTTTTTATTGAAAAAATAAAAATTTTGTAACAAACTAATTTTTTTTGTGATATAAGTGTATACTTTTCGAAGCAATTCAAAAAACTCTAACAAAAGAAAAACGTTTTCGGTACACGTTTTCCAAACGTTTTTTTTCTTTGCGTGTGAGTGCTGCCCGATTCTATGTTGAGCCCAATGACAAGGGGCCTCCTTTTTAGAGCCGAGTCCGAACGGCGTTCCACATTGAAGTGAAACCACTTAGAGAAGCTTTGTGACACTCAAAAATTTCACTAGCATTATTGAGGTAGGATAATCCACCGCTGAAAAACCTTTTGGATTTTAGTCGAAACTGGGTTTGAACCCACGACCCCGTGTATGCAAGGCGGGCATGCTAACCATTGCATCACGGTAGCTCCCGAGCTATATCTAAATCTGAGCAGACTTCCAAAATGAATAGGGTTCTATTCTGATCCAAAACACGTGTGAAGTTGATTGAACCAAAACTGCGACCTAGACTTTGATTACAAAAAATGTGTTCACAGACAGACGGACATAGCTAGATCGATTCAGGGGCCGACCCCAATCATTATTGCCGACCCTAAGCATTATTGCCAAAGATGCCATGTGTCTATCGTGTGTCCTTCTTGGTGTTGTAAACATATTTAGTGCATATGTTTATGCCTTTATTTAAAAGAAATTAGTCCTTAATATTGGGTAATTGTGCGTCCTAAAATTTAAGTTGCCAAATCTTTCATATTAGGTCTATTTTTCAGTGTATGTTTAGCCCAATGACAAAATACCTCTTTTTTATAGGCGAAACGTTTCGCATTATGGATGAAACCAGTTAACCCTCTAATGCCCAATCGCGCCTTTAGGCCGGCTTCATTTTATAAGGAAGCTTTTAGTAAAACACACCTTAAGACAACAAATAAGGGTAAAATCGAAAGAAAACTTAGTTTTAGTTTAATTGTTCAAGACCCTTTGCAGTATATACTGAATTTTTCCGTATACATTTTTCTTGTTTAGTTTTCGTGCTTTTGTGTCGTTAACATTGAAAATTTAATCAGCTGGCAAAAAAATTGGGGCATAGACCGTTAAAACTGCTTTGAAACACACCAGAATTTCAGCAGTATTGCACAGAAAAAACTGAATTTTGTCTTTTCACTTTGGTAATGAACCAAAGAAAACAGGAAATACTATTTAAGTTTTTTAAGAGATAGTCACTATAATTCGATTCAATTTGGCCTTTTTTTCTATTTTTGAGAGTTAATTTCGTTTGTATGAGAATACATTGATTATCAAAATGGGTTGTTTTCAAATTTTAGGTCTGAATTCATTCAAATTTGAATGCGGAAAAAACTTCGAAATTTCTGATTGCCTTACAAATTTGTTATTTTCTACGAAATAAAATGAAAGAAAAACGATCTACTTTCTCCAACTACTTTCTACACTATCGTTTAAAAGACTCGTTAAGGGCGACTATCACTCCTCTGGCGTCTGTAAATTTGTTTAATATAATTTTTCTCCTTCGTTGTAAACAAAAGAAAAAAAATATAACGAAAAATCTATTTTCTCTGTATTTTGGGTATATCGACACATTTATTATTCACATTATATGGTCTACCTCCTAACTCGCACCTAATATTATTTTTGATTTATTATATGCCAATCATAAAATAGAAAGTAAATGAAGCAAAAACATTCACTCAGTTGGAATAATATGCTGCTGTTATTGACAGATAATTACTGTAATTTTTTTTTTTTTTCAAAAAAGAATTAGTCGGCCTTTTTGGGAAATTTATGTCTTTTACTTTCAATTAACTTCTACAGCTACACTCAAAAACAGAAGAATGAAAATACTATAATATTTTTTTAAAAACATATTAGAAAAAAAATTCAAAATAATTAACGAATTTTTTAATAGCAATGTTATGATTATAATTATAATTTTAATATTTTGCCAAAAATATGAGGTTTCGACTTTTAGGGAAATTTAAATTGATTGATTATAAAAAAAAGTTTAATACATTTTTAAATTTATCTACACCTAGATCAATTTACTAACACTGTTACATTTTCATCAACGTAATTTCACCGAGTTCAATATACAATTTTCGATTTTGTATATCTAGAGAAAAAGGTTTAACTATTTTATTTTCACACGATATGTGGCCCTTTAAAATTTTCTCACATAAGTATTTATTATGTGCTTTTAAACACAAATCAAATATGGTAGCAATTTCCCTTAATGTATATTAATTGAAATATATATTGAATATAGATTTGTTTCTAGGGAAACTAATACCAAGAATGGACTAAAAACGTATTTAAATTGGATAAACTAAAATAGAAAAAAAAACCCTCAAGACTTATAAATGTAAAATAAATGAAAGAAGATAAAAGAACATTTTAATAAAAAAAATTATAAAAATTGCAAAAACGAACATAAAAAGCTATTTGTAAAACAAAAACTCGAACATCAATCATTTAACTGAATTACCATTGGAAATTGTAGAAAAACTTAAACTGAAAAACACTGTACATATAATTAAATTGTTTAAATATATAAGTCTTAACTGAATCTAGCATAAGTTATATATGAAAATACAAATATTGTTATATATTAAAAAAAAAAAAAACAGAACAAAATTGTTTAAAATAAAAGGATCTATTAGACTTTTAGCAGCACCATAACAATGCAATGTAATGTATACTGAAAACAACATAGAATTTAAGTGAATAAAACACACATTTTTTCATGAGGTTGTATATAATGTAATAAAATGAAAATTGATAATAGAAGGTATTTATATATATATATTTTACTGAAATTTTGTTTATTTATAATTTATTTAATTTTTATTTTTATTTATTTTTTATTTATTTATTTTTATTTTTTTATTTTTTTTTTTTTAATTTGGGTTTTTTTTTTCTCCCAAAGAAAATTCTTAACATTAAAGGGTAATTATCTCAAATTTCCACCCGGAGGAAAGAATTTTTTCTTTGTGTGTAGGCAGCCACACCAAAAGACGTACGATAAAGATTCCACGCCAAAAGACACAAAAACATAAAGATATCCTCTATTTACGAATCTGGTTTTATTTACATAAATTTTTTCATACGGAAAAATTGGGCTACATATAATAGAGTATAAAAATGCCCTATCAAAGCGCATATACTCTGAAATAAGATTTTTTTTCTGAAGAAAGCATTTTTAAAGAAATTAAGTTTTTACATTTTCCTTGGGTGTAGAGATACAAAAGTCGCATATGGACTTTTAAAAACTAATTTTGTTACTCTTCAAAATCAACTCAAATCGACTTTTGTATATTGTCAAAACAATAAATCAATCCGGCAAACAAAGTGTAGTAAAAAAAACAAGTAAGGAAAGTCTAAAGTCAGGCTGGGACGACTATATTATACCCTGTACAACTTTGTAGATCCATATTTTCGATACCATTTCAAACCCGTCCAATGTGCTGGGTGCTATATATAAAGGTTTATGTTCCCATATACATATATTTAAATCTGGACAAAGTTCTACAATATTTTGTAGACTTTAAATTTAAGTCGGCTAATGCCTTGGGGTGGAGCACAATGTAAGGAAAAAATATGCGAAACATTTAAATCTTAACCTATTTTGAGGAAACTTCGCAAAAGTGTATTTATGATATATCGGTCGATTAATATGTATTAGAAATAAAGGCAAATTTGAGTCACTTTTACAAGTTTTCGACTTAGCAGTGGCGATTTTATAAGGAAAATGTGGGTATTTTGGCCATTTTTGCTAAAATCGGAAAAAAATATGTATAGATATATATGGGAGCCACCGTGGTGCACTGGTTAGCATGCCCGCCTTGCATACACAAGGTCGTGGGTTCGATTCTTGCTTAGACCGAACACCAAAAAGTTTTTCAGCGGTTTCAAAGCTTCTCTAAGTGGTTTCACTACAATATGGAATGCCGTGTGGACTCGGCTATAAAAAGGAGGTCCCTTGTCATTGAGCTTAACATGGTACTCCGTGATAAGAGAGAAGTTCACCAATGTGGTATCACAATGGAATGAATAGTCTAAGTGAGCCTGATACACCGGGCTGCCACCTAACCTAACATATATAGAAGCTATATCGAAATCTTAACCGATTTGAATCAAATTTGACATATATGCTTAGTATTTTAATTCTACTCCCTGTGCAAAATTTCACTTAATTCGGACTACAACTTTGACCTCTGTGGTCATATGACGGAAAATCGGGCGAAAGATATATATGGGAGCTTTATCTAAATCTGAACCGATTTCAATAAAATTTAGCACACTTGACTACACTACTAATTGTACTCCTAGTGCAAAATTTCAATCAAATTGGACTAAAACTCTGGCTTCTGGGGCCATATATCCAGCGAAAGTTATATATGGGCGCTATATCTAAATCTGAACCGATTTCAATAAATTTTGGCACACTTGACGATAGTACTAATTGTTCTCCTTGTGCAAAATTTCGAGCTAATTAGGGTAAAACTCTGGTTTCTGGGTCCATATAAGAGCATTTCGGGCGAAATGCTCTTAAATCTGAACCGATTTCTTCCAAAATCAATAGTGTTCTATTCTGACCCAAAACGGGAACTTGTGTCAAATTTGAATTCGATTGGAGTAAAACTGCGACCTTGACTTGGATCACAAAAATGTGTTCACAGACAGACGGACATGGCTAGCTCGACTCAAAGACCCACCCTGAGCATTATTGCCAAAGACACCACGTGTCTATCTCGTCTCCTTCTGAGTGTTGCAAACATATGTACTAACTTATAATACCCTGTTCCACAGTGTGGCGCAGGGTATAAAAAACAAGCAAATGTGTGTATTTTTGACGGAAGTGGTGCTAAATCGGCAACACCCGCTGCATTCATTTCTTGTTAGTTCTTTGGATGTGTTGGTCTTTCAACATTTTGGAATTTCTTTTCAGCCAAAAACTGGACCTTTACACTTCTCAATTCTCCATTCTTTTATTTATCCTTGCTGTAGAAATTTTCAGAAAATTTAAATTCAAAACAATAAAACAATGGATTTTTATATAACACATAAAAAAACTTCGTGTAACATGAAAATTAAGTCCTTCTCCAGAAGAGCATTATTTGATGTAAAAAGGAAGAATTTCCAATGTTTACTGAGCAAAAAAAAATCGCAAAATAATTAAAAGGCAGAATTGGAATTAAAACGGGAATGCCATACGACGCAAATGTTTCTAAGGCAACTCTGAGAGTAATATTATGGACAAGCTATGACGTTAATTTTAATTGTTAATTACGCGGGTTTTACATATCGCAGTAGTAAAACCAAAATCAATCTTTGATGAGTTTTTGGCCGATTTTGTATGACGTATTAGAGCATTGCATGGGGACAAACATTCATAGCGCACACAACTGCACTCTCGAAACGGTTCGAGAAGACTGAATCATCGTCGATGATCGAATGAATACAATACGAGCACTCGCTTGATCGAATCGGTTCGAATGAATGTAATTGTATGAATGGGACATGGTTTGAAACGAACCCCATAAATCAGTATCGTTGTGCATTCGTTCCAATTCTCGTTCCCTAGCAAACATTCAAATGCATTTGGTGAAACGTGATAATCGAGAATACTCGAACATTCAACGGTAGTTGTTTGTATTTGCAAAGTTTTCGAGTATGTTATGACAAGAAATGGAATTATGCTTAATGAGAAAAGAAGTTATTTATTTGGCGTTGCTTCAAGTATAGTGTGTATTTCAGAGTTAAGTTTATGGAAAATAAAATGAGTGATTTTAAAAAGGTAAATTTTTATTTTTTTTTTTATGATTTTGAATGTAACAAGCAAAGTAAATTAATGTTTGTTTTATTTATTTTTTTTTTTTCCTAAAAAAATAATTTGGCAAGACGAAATATTTTATTGACTTTAAATGCGAATGTCATTTATGTACAGCATAGACGAAACATTTTCCAGTTTATTTTAAATTTTCTTCTCAGAATTAAATACGTAAAACATTCTTTTAAAAATGAAATGCATCTCTAAAGAATTATTAGTATATTGCCCAAAAATATCATCAAACCCATTTTTGTCCAAAATGTTTCTCTTAACAACTAGAGCAATATTTTGTTGTGCTATTAATACCCGTCTTTACGGCAACATACAACTAAACAAACGTACAATACATATAAAAGTTGTTGTTGTTGTTACTATATTAGGGCAAAACAGAATCGAATTCCTCGATTCCTTCACTCTGTTTTCGAAAACAATTTGACTCGTTGTGTTTGATCCCGAAGACTGAAGTTGTTTGATTGACCGTTTCATACAATATAAAAGAGAACGAGTTATGGTTGTATTCGAACGTACAAAAATCGGTCGAAACGGGAACGACTACAAATCTCTACCTTACTTGTTGGGCTTCGAGATGTTCTCGAACATAAACATATGTGACCGATGCAATGTTCTATGACGTATAACACTCGAAAACTTGATTTTATAGCTAAAAGTTAGATACTCGTTATTTAACTGAAAGTGGGAGAATTTTATGTGGAAACTTTCTGCGACATTATACCCCTTTATACGATATTTGGTGTTCTTATTGTACCGCTGTTTGAAGCGAGAACATCTGTCAGAAGAACTGCAGGTTTGCATATAAACTCAACTCCAAAGATTGTCACGTTCCCTCAAGGATTTTGGTATTAATTCCGTGTCAACGATGCTTCTTTAAAACAAAGACATTTTAGCGACCTATCTGGCTTTAAATCTAGGATTAAAATAAAATTAGAATACAGATCTCATTTATCGAATTTTTCATTCTGCTTTCGAGGTATATTAATAAAGCTATTCACGTGCAAACAAAAGCCAATTTAAAAATACAACGGATACTTCAAAGTCAAAAAGGTTTTGATTCCAAAACAAAAAAATTAAACCTTAGTTCAAAGACAAACGACTACAAAGGATTTCCAAAATTTGTGCCCTAAATTTAATAAACAAAATAATTTTGAAGTAAAGTTTATAAACTTTTTTTTTAATCGAAATTTCATTATTTTAAAGAAATGTATCCTTAATCTTTTGTTAATTGCACATCCAAAAATTTAGGTAGCGTAATTTCTAATATCACGTAAATATTTTTTCAGTGTAGGCTATATCGGTTCCATGTTTTAATATAAGTTTCTTTAGCTTAATGCTTCTTAATTTTCGCTTAATATTTGAAATCTTAAATAGTTTTGAAATAATCGCCTTAGCCCTCATATGGACCATTCTATTTGATTTTATTTCTTAAAACGTTAGACATCATAGCTTCAATCCGTTTTACTTGAACATCGAAATCTAATGGAATTTTAATCCCACGAAAAAATGTCAAATTTAAATGTATTTATGGAAAATAACTTAAATAGTCCTTCATTAAATTGTTTTGTATACTCAAATATTGAATATTTTTAATATTTTTTTGTATACTCAAATATTGAAAAAAAAAAATTTTTTTTGAAGGAAAAATTTGAAAAAGGAAAAAATTAAAGTTTTCTTAAGTAATCAAATAATTTTGCTCTCCGGAAATTTTTCAAAAAAAAAAATAAATAAATAAATGTTGTTTTGGCAAAAAGTCCACATATATTTTAGAAAGTGAAACCATCGTAAAATTTGTGTTCGATGTTTTTGCGATATCTCTATCAATGTGCTTTACTGGTGTGAGCTTTATGCATGTGCTTAATGTGGATGGATTTGAGTCACCATCGATTTATTCGAAGTTTTCGCAAAAAATGCCTAATTCTTTTCTCTTCACAAACCACATTTTTTTTTTAAATTTAAATCGTATTTAAGATTTTCTTAAAATGCAATAAAATCTATAAATAAATTATATATATTTTTTATATTTTCCTATATTTCACAAATTATTGGCATATATTATTTGAACAAATACTATATATCATCAATACACTATACTGGGCACTTTCATTCTAATGCAATTTGTTTTCAATTTCATAGCCATTGTCTCCAATTGTTTTGTTTTATTTTCATATGAATTATTTGAAAAAGCAATTAAAGGAAAAAAATCGTTCTTCAATCGTTTTAAAAAATTGCAAAAGTAAAAAATTTGAATTTAACACACAAAATACCTTAATTCGATATTATACAGAATATTTTAGACATATTGTAAAAACAAGATAAATTATAAAATTTACCTTCTCAATCATTGCATACAAGATGACAGTAACAACAACAAAATGGCAAATAAATAAATTAAAACAAAAGAAATATGTAAATCTATAAAAAAAAACACACACACTCAAAACAAAAACAAGTAAATACTATGTGAGAAACCATTTTAGAAAGATACATTTAATTTTATTGGTTATTTCTAAGAACTGTTACTAAATGAAATATATTCACAGAACAAAAATGAAAAAACCAACACACAAACAAACCTATACATATAAATATATATATACATACAACTAGTCATAGGCTATTTAATATAATATTTCAATAGTTTGTAATTCATACAAAGGAAGAAGAAGACAAAAAAATAGTATTATTTTCCATACAATAACATATATAAATAGAACACTCACACACACACATAGACTTATAGATATATATGTAATAGATGGGGTCATTAAAAAGAAGAATTAATTTAATGTGGCAAATCAAAGAATGAATGGCATTTTAATGTAAATATAACATTAATAAAATTCGCTCAAATAAATTCGATGTGTTATTAAAACTCTTTGTAAAAACATTGTAAAATTGCCAGCAAAAGGACATCACAAGAATTTAGGATTTTTTATTTAATTCCACTACTTCAAACTAAATATATTATCAAATAAAAAAATCTTAGCCAAAATGGCGATGAATAAGATGTAATGCTGTTCTAGTATTTCGAATTTTAGTTAAAAACTAAATTTAAGTTTTTCTTTACTTTTTTTGGTTTCTACTTCTGCCAACATGGCATAACATCTAAATGTTTTCTATAGATTTTCTTTATAATTGTGGATAAAAAATAAAAAATGCAGGTTTTTATTTTTTTACCACTATGTAGGTTTCTATTTTAACCAGCTGTGAGGTTTTTCTCAAAAAAAAAAAAAAAAGAAAAAAAATGATTTATATATATTTTCCATTTAAACATGGAAGAAAATGGTAAATTCGCCTAATTTACAAAACCTTTTCAAAAAATTTCATAGAAGTGAAGAAGTCTACTGATACAGTTTTAAATCCACCGTGGATGGAAATTTTTAATTTTAATTTTAAATTTACTTTTTTTGGTTTTTATTAATTTTCTTGCCTTTTCGGCAAGATTTAATTATCCAAAAAACATTATTGGAAGGGAAATAATTGATGGAGGATCCCTGAATCTACTAACAAAATAATCTTTGAAGACCAACTATTATCTGAAGCGTATAGAAGCTCTTTTCGAACAATTATAGTACATAGCAAATTTCCATTATTTTATTTTTGGCCTTCCTGTGTTTTATACCTGGTAAAATTCAGAAATTGATTACGAAATCAGGATTGAAGAAAGGATTTTGACACAAATTAAATTCATAGGAAAGCATTTTAATTTAAATTTAGTTATAATGGTTTAGCAAGAATTTACCAATTTGAGGCAGTCCATATCCTAAAAAACTCGTAACTGTGACTTAATTTGTAATTTTAATTTAGATTTTTTTATTAATATTATTATTATTATTATTTTTTTATTTTTGAAAAATTATTTTTATTTTTAAATTTAAATTTCAGGATTTTCAGAAGACTTTTTATAAAATTATGCATGACAAAAAGCTTACGAAGTTCAAAACTTTGTCTTTACACAAATCATTTTGGTATTGTTTCTGAACCAATGATACAAGATCTACAGATTTTTGACAGTCTGATCATTGCCTGTAAAATGCAGTGTAACTCCTCCAATAGAATAACAACAAGTATATACGGCCGTAAGTTCGGCCAGGCCGAAGCTTATGTATTGGGTAGGAACTTCTTCTAAACACTGCCATCCACAATCGAATTACTTGAGTTGCGGTAACGCTTTCCGATGGCAAGGTATCTTAAAAACTCCTAACACCGTCTTCTAAATTGTAAGTAAGTAGTGGTTATATTAAATCAAAAAATTTTCTATAGAAATAAAATTTTTACAAAATTTTCTATAGAAATGAAATTTTGACAAAATTTTCTAGAGAAATTATATTTTAACAATATTTTCTAGAGAAATGATATTTTAACAATCTTTTCTATAGAAATAAAGTTTTGACACAATTTTCTATGGAAATAAAATTTTGACAAAAATTTCTATAGAAATAAAATTTTGGTAGACTATTTTTGGCTCGAGTGGCAACCGTGATTATGAACCGATATGGACCAATTGTTGTGTGATTGGGGATCGACTATATATAACTATAGACCGATATGGACCAATTTTGGTATGGTTGTTAGCGGCCATATATTAACACCACGTTCCAAATTTGAACCGGATCAAATCTGGAGAACGGTTGATATTATGAATTATGGACCGATGTGGACCAATTTTAGCTTGGTTGTTAGAGACCATATACCAACACCATGTACCAAATTTCAGCCAGATCGGATGAAATTTGTTTCTCTTTGAGGCTCCGCAAGTCAAATCTGGGGAGCGGTCTATATGGGGGCTATATATAATTATGGACCGATATGGACCAATTTTTGCATGGTTGTTGGAGACCATATACCAAAACCATGTACCAAATTTCAGCCAGATCGGATGAAATTTGTTTCTCTTTGAAGCTCCGCAAGCCAAATCTGAGGTTTATATGGGGGCTATATATAATTATGGGCCGATATGGTCCAATTTTTGGCATGGTTGTTAGAGACCATATACCAAGTTTCAAGTCGATAGTTTGTTTCGTTCGGAAGTTAGCGTTATTTCAACAGACGGACGACGGACATGCTTAGGTCGACTCAGAATTTCTCCACGACCCAGAATATATATACTTTATGGGGTCTTAGAGCAATATTTCGATGTGTTACAAATGGAATGACAAAGTTAATATACCCCCCATCCTATGGTGGAGGGTATAAAAATAGTCAGACTAAAGGTATAAGGCGATTTTTAGTTAGTCACTACATTTCGGAGTTTGAGTCCTTTAAATGTTGTTGTGTGAATGAGCGTGAATCGTATCAATAATATCGTGCATAAGTAAAATTGTTCCATCGTGAGTGTGAGTAAGCATGCCCAGCAAAAAACTTGCTGAATTTTCATCAGCTTTGTAAGGGAAGCCACAGTCAATCAGCGCTTACCTCTGCGAGGAATTCACTGATTAATTTATAAGGAAGTGTCCCATTTCTTCTTTGTATGAAATTCAGCGCTTTCAGAAGCAGTACATTTAGTGCGCTTAAGAATGGTCATAATAATAATTTCGAATATTGGAACCATTAAAGCGCTAAAGTACTACCAGATAGCGGTAATGTACTGCCTTTAAAACTTATTAAATGTAACAGTCTTCATTTTTTATAATTATACTAGCTGACCCGGTCTGCGTTGCTGACCGCAAGAGTTATTCTTTCCTTGAATTAAATTCATCAATACACAACACAAGAGAAGACAAAATGAATTGAATCGTCCGCAAAATACGTCTTACAATAAACACAATTCATCAACTGATTTATTTTTACTAATATGTCTTCGCATAAAATCGTTATTTCGTAAGAAGTTGTGATAAAAAAACACACAAAGCTCTTGCTTACAGAAATGCAACTTGGTAAGCGATGGGGGAAGCACCCGCTTGCAACGAAATTACGCTAATTTCGGCACCTCCATATTTGAACAAAATTTTGTTTTTAAGTGCGTCGCCTGCTATAAACGAAGAACTTATTTATATCTTTAGAAGAAGTAGCGCTGAATTCTGCACTTTACAACTTTGAATAGTAGTGCCTACAGTATGAACACTATAATTTGGGTGCTTCCAATTTTATAATTATTTTTTACTGTGTGACTAAAATAGTATCACGTCCACACCTCTTTTTCAGACCTTTGATTAATAATAGCTTAGTTTCCATAGTACATCAGTGCGTATGTGGAATTAAAAGAAATACTCATATAAAACATACGTCACCATGGCAATTTCAAATTTATCAAGTGAAAAGGAAAATAGTAATACAAGTAGTATAACCATTTAAGCACTTAAATTTAAAATAAAATGTTGGTTGTTATACGACCTTGATTGTTTATTATTTTTGGATTCTTTTAGATTAATTCTAAATCGGGCTTTTTAGGTCTCTAACTATGCAAATAAAAAGACTTTACTTCATATTTTTATCCTACGTTTTTTCATTGGTAATTTCCAACTTTTTTCTGGGATGAATTTTATTGAAATATTTAAACTTTTTTCATATTTTCGATATTTTATCACAATGGACTGAATTGTCTAAGTGAGCCTGAATCTTAATCGGGCTGCCACTTTAACCTAACCTATATTTTCGATATCATTGTTAAAAGGTAAAAAGTGACGGCACATGAGCACCATAACATTAAACACAAATTTAAAACAATTTCAAAAATTAATAAATAAATAAATAAAAAGTAAATTTTTCTTATGGCTACGATGAATAAATAAAATTGAATAAAACTTAAATTAAATTGCAACTATCAAAAAAAAGAACGCACAAATATTTCATACATCAATAGTTTCATATTGAAGTTTAAAATATTTGTTTTTAAGAAAATTTCCCATCATTCTTTGTAGCTATTCAAAAAAAAAAAAAAAAATAAATAAAAAATAAAAAAATAAACATTCTTATTGACCCACTTAAAGATACAAAAACACATCCATAACCAATGGAAATAATTAAAAAAATAGGAATATATAAAAAGCAAAATAATATATATTGCAGCAAAAAATCACAAAAAGTAATAAATAAGTTAAGAATAAAAAAAACCAAAAAAAAAAATATTATATTTTATAAGATTCAATACCAAAGTAAGCAATTATGTAAAATACTGTAATAAATTCATATGTAGGTTTTTAAGTAAATAGACTTAATTTATTAAAAGAGAAAAAAACTATCACAAAAAAGACCCACACATACACAAAATTTGAAAAGAGAAACAAAACACTCGTGTAAAACTGAAATAAAGGAGAAAAATTAATATTTAATGAAAAATTTAAAATATTGGAGTTTTTCATTTATGATCTTGTCTACCAATTCAAAGTTTTGCAAAGGTAAGACAAAATTTTTTTATTCGTAATTCGTAGTAATTTTTTAATTAGATCTACATTTTTTGGGGGTCTGATAAGTAAGGGTGGGTAAGTGAAAAGGATAAAATATTTAATTAGTTTCCCAATAAACTGCACGCAGAGAAGGAATATGATCACCCCAACCAGATTATGTATCTAATTCGGAAAGAACGTTATTTTTGTTGAGAAAAAAATATTTTTGCGATGAAAATGCTACATGATCGCTGTGAAAAAGTAACATGGTGCTCTAGAAAAATGTTTGAGGTGATCATATTCCTTTTGTGGGTGTGTTCACTTGTTTAGATCATGCCTATTCTGGGTCTCACAAATGAAAGGTTTGTTATGGATTTCACACTTTTTTAGTTCTAAAAAGTTTGTAATAATATTTCAAATAATTTTACATACACCAACAAACTAATTCAGTCAAATTCAAATAACACAAATCAGACTAAATATACACAATGTGAAAGCTTTCTTCGAGGAATTTTTGCAACACATATTTTTTATTTGGCCTGACAGTAATAGAACCGAATAATAACAAATGATACATTTCTTGGTATTATTCGAAATGAAGAACTGTTTTCAAAATATATTCTTAAAGAGTATCGATAATATACCAACGGAGACGATACGAATATCGTCAGACATAAAGGGTGATACCGTCAAAATTTGGTCAATATAAACTTGACGTATTTCTTTCAATTTTGCATTTAAAAAACCTGAACACCCCTCATTTTGAAGGTGTGTGTGTAGAATGTTGCTCCTATTTTGATTTTGGAATTCACTCTTCAGTTGTCAAAATGCCGTCCAAGCAAAAAGAGCAGCGTATCAAAATTTTCCTCGCGCATCGCGAAAATCCGAGCTACTCGCATGCAAAGCTGGCAAAATCGCTAAAATTTGTCAAATCAACCGTTACAAATGTAATTAAAGTGTTTGGGGAACGTTTTTCGACAGCCAGGAAGTCTGGATCGGGGGGAAATCGAAAACCGGAAGCCGCTGAGACGACAAAGAGAGTTGCCGGTAGTTTCAAGCGAAACCCTAACCTCTCTCTCCGAGATGCCGCAAATAAGCTGGGTGTAACGTCTACAACCGTGCATCGAGCCAAAAAACGAGCCGGACTATCGACTTACAAGAAGGTAGTGACTCCAAAATACGACGGCCAAAGCGCGATCCCGGAGGCTGTACACGACGATGCTGACGAAGTTTGACTGCGTGGTAATTGACGACGAAACCTACGTCAAAGCCGACTACAAGCAGCTTCCGGGACAGGAATTTTATACGGCAAAAGGAAGGGGAAAGGTAGCAGATATTTTCAAGCACATAAAACTGTCAAAGTTCGCAAAGAAATATCTGGTTTGGCAAGCCATCTGTACCTGTGGCTTGAAAAGCAGCATTTTCATAGCTTCCGGGACTGTCAACCAAGAAATTTACGTGAAAGAGTGTTTGAATAAACGTCTGCTGCCTTTCCTAAAGAAACACGGTTGTTCCGTACTGTTTTGGCCGGATTTGGCATCTTGCCATTACGGTAAAAGGGCCATGGAGTGGTACGCCGCCAACAACGTGCAGGTGGTTCCCAAGGACAAGAACCCTCCCAACACGCCAGAGCTCCGCCCAATTGAGAAATACTGGGCTATTGTCAAGCGGAACCTAAAGAAGACCAAAAAAACTGCTAAGGACGAGCAGCAGTTCAAGGCAAACTGGCTTTCTGCGGCGAAGAAGGTGGACAAGGTGGCTGTACAAAATCTGATGGCAGGTGTCAAGCCTGAGGCCCGGCAATTCGTATTTGGAAAAGCGAAAGCCTAACTGAATATTTTTCCTGAATTTTATACTAATTGAACTTGAAAAAGAAATTTAAATTGATTTTTTAAATAAACGATGTCACCAATTTACACGCGTTTTCCCTTGACCAAATTTTGACCGTATCACCCTTTATTCCTTGATACTACAAAATTTTCTTTCGTATCGTCTCCTTTGCAATGTTATCGATATTCATTCATAAAATATAATTTTACTTGTCCAAAACTTGATAAACTATTCATGAAGTCGCTTTGTCCTTATAGTAAGGTGATTCGAGTTAAACCTGGGTATCTTTAACTGAAAGAAAATTTTGTTTGACTAAAGTCAACTAGGCTTTAATATTTTATTCTTCGAAATTAATGAAATCGTTTTTAAATTTGTTGACTTTTAGTATCTTGTCTACAAAGCAAAAAATCGTTAAAAAATATGACATGTTTTTATCACATTATTGCAAAGAATATTTTTACTTGAATAATTTCTACTTAAAGTTTGGAAACTTAAGTTCGCGTTAACATATTTTTAAAGGACTTTGATAGCTGAAAAAAAAAAAAATGTTGAAAAGCGAATACATTAAAATTTGTAAAATTTGTAAAAAGAGAATTGTGTCTTAAAATTATCCTCGCTTCGATTCTCCGTTTCATTGGCTCAGAATCAATACCAGAAACATCAATTTAGTTTTTTTTTTAGGAGTGTGGTGCCAGCCCTCTATTTACGGAAGAAATATTATATATCTTAAAATATACCATTATTGATTTAGTCATTGGAGATGAGGATGATTTAAACCAACTTTTTGAAGCCAATATCGTTGGCATATTCTCTGAAGCATTAACGGCAAACGTTTAAGCCATAGTTACGGATCACAAAATCTTTGAAATCGCTAGATTTTTTTTAGCTTACATTTTCCTAAAATATCAACGATTAGATGTCATTTATCAATCAATGATGTATATGTTCAATGTAAAATTTAGCTTCTAAAGAGGTTCTATGGGGAAGAAAACTAATCACCGCGTTGCATGATTTGCATCTGCATTCGTATTTCATAATATCTTCTTTTTCCAATTTTTTTAGATATGTATTTTTTCTGAAATATAAAGAAGTTCTGGTACTCTTCTTGCACCCGAAATTATGTCGTAATTTATGAGTTTTCAAACTTTAGGGGGCGAATGCAATTGTGAACTAACTAGCCTTTTTATTATATATCAAGTATATACAGTCGTCAATTCGGCCAGGCCGAATCTTATGTACCCTCCACCATGGATTGCGTGGAGGCTACGAAAGACTGTCATCCACAATCGAATTACTGGGGTTGTGGTATCTTAAAACTTTTTAACATCGTAAATTGTGAGTTAGTCCATACGTGGTATATATTAGACCAAAAAGTTATGTATAGGTAAGTCTACAAATATTTACGAATCGATATCGACTTTTGCACGGTACGTTGAGAGCCAGAATTGAAATATGGGGGTCGCTTATATGGGGGCTATATACAATTATGAACTTGATATGGACCAATTTGTGTGTGATTGGGGATCGATTTATCTAAGGGCTATATATAACTATTATATTATTATATTAGGCATGGTTGTTACGGCCATATACTAGCAAAATGTACCAAAATTCCACTGGCTCGGATGACATTTGCTCCTCCAAGAGGCTCCAAAACCAAATCTCGGGATCGGTTAATATGGGTGCTACATATGATTAAGGACTGATATGGACCACTGTTGGCATGGTTTTTAAATATCATATACTACCACCACGTACCAAATTTCAACCAGATCGGATGAATTTTGCTTCTCCAAAAGGCACCGGAGGTCAAATCTGGAGATCGGTTTATATGGGGGCTATATATAATTATGGACTGATATGAACCAATTCCTGCATGGTTGTTGGATACAATATACTTACATCACATACCAAATTTCAACCGAATCGGATGAGTTTTTCTCTTCCAAGGTGCTCCGGAGGTCAAATCTGGGGATCGGTTTATATGGGGCCTATATATAATCATGGACTGATTTCGACCAATATTTGCATGGGTGTTTTAAGCCATATATTAACACCACGTACCAAATATCAACTGAATCAGATGAATTTTGGTCTTGCAATAGGCTCCGGAGGTCAAATCTGGTGATCGGTTTATATGGGGGCTATATATAATTATGGACCGATATGGACCAATTTTTGCATGGTTGTTAGAGACCATATGCTGACACCATGTATCAAATTTCAGCCGGATGGGATGAAATTTGCTTCTCTTATATAATGATGGACCGACGTGGTCCAATTTTTGCATGGTTGTTAGAGACCATATACCAACATCATGTGCCAAATTTCAGAAGGATCGGCCGCAACCCATGATGCTTTCACCACCATGGTTTACAATTTGTTTAACATGGTGGCGTTGAATGGTATCACCAGGACAACGCGAGCAATATTGTTTACCGTCCGATTGGAAACGGTTAAATACTGATTCATCTGACCAGATAAAACGTTTGCAGTCATCTGTCGTCCAATTTTTATGCTCTCTTGCAAACTTCAGTCGCGTCTTTTGATTCTTTTCGGATAATGTAGGTTTACTTTTTTACAGCTGAAACATAACCAATGGAGCGCTCGTCTTACTGTCCATTCACTAACTTGCTTTTTTTTTGGCAACAGTAGTATTTTTCGACGTTACGGACTTGTTCTGCCTTATTTCTGCCATCATAAGCATCATAAGGGAGAAGCAATTTGTCCTTTTTAGACGCGAATGACCACAGACGGACTTATATTTAGTTCCTTGGCTATTTTCCGCGATGAAGACCCATTATTAGTTAAGGAAACTATATTGTCCTCCACATCGCGCGAGAACTTTTTCATTTTAATTTTTACTTGATATTATTGCAGTACACTTCGAATAAAGCTTTAACTCTTAGTAGCAAACACGTTTCTAAACACAAAGTTGTATTGTAGTTGTGAGTTAGTCCATACGGTGTATATATTAAAAAAAAGCCGATTAAATATGTATATAATTCAGTTTGACAAATTTTCTATAGAAATAAAATTTTGACAATTTTTTCTATAGAAATAAAATGTTGACAAAATTTTGTTAGTAATAAAATTTTGGCAAAATTTTGTATAGTAATAAAATTTTGACAATATTTTCTATAGGACTAAAATTTTGGAAGATTTTTTTTGGGGATCGGCTATATATATAACTATAGACCGATACCGACCAATTTTGGCATGGTTGTTAGCGGCCATATACTAGCGCAATATACCAAATTTCCCCACGCACCAAATTTCAAACGGATCGGATGAAGTTGGCTCCTCCAAGAGCTCCGGAGGTCCAATCTGGGGCTCGGTTTAAATAAGGGTTATATATAATTAAGACCGTTATGGACCAATTTTTGCATGGTTGTTAGAGACCATATACTAACACCACATACCAAATTTCAAACGGATCGGGTGAATTTTGCTCATCCATGAGGCTCCGGAGGTCAAATCTGGGGATCGGTTAATATTTGGGCTATATATAATTATTGACCGATGTGGACCAATTTTTATGGTTGCTGGAGACCATATACTAACACCGTGTACCAAATTTCAACTGGATCGGATGAAGTTTGCTCCTCCAAGAGGCTCAGCAAGCCAAATCTGAGCGTCGGTTTATATGGGGGCTATACGTAAAAATGGTCCGATATGGCCCATTTGCAATACCATCTGACCTACATCAATAACAACTACTTGTGCCAAGTTTCAAGTCGATAGCTTGTTTCGTTGGGGAGTTAGCGTGATTTCAACAGACAGACGGACGGACGGACGGACATGCTTAGATCGACTCAGAATTTCACCACGACCCAGAATGTATATACTTTATGGGGTCTTAGAGCAATATTTCGATGTGTTACAAACGGAATGGCAAAGTTAATATACCCCCATCCTATTATGGAGGGTATAAAAAGTGTTCTAAAAAATATTGACAAAAATAAAAATTGAAATTGGTAAAAAAACTATTTTTTTTTTAATTTCCTCATTCAAATGAACTTCCATGGCACAACTTCTAAAGCAATACAAAGGATCCAAAAATGAAGTACTTCCGTCCTATGACAAGCCCAAGTAAAAATTTATTGTAGATGATCCAAGTTGACACTACTTCCGGATAACAAGCTGATGATCCAAACTACTTTTATTAAAGCTCTTTTTTGGTGGGCTATTATGGAGTACCCTGCAAAAAAATTGGAAGTACTTCTAAGGGCACAATTCGAATCACACCTTAGAAAGTGAAGCAAATTCAGTGCAAACGGCTATGGAAATGGTAAACATCCGTCCTATGACAAGCCCATGTTAAATTCATCGCTTCTGCGCCAATTTTGCACCACTTCCGAATCCAAAAAGCACATTTTCACTAATTTTTTTGCGACGCTTTTTTTCTGTGTAATTATAGTTGTATGTGGTTATTAAACACATATACAAACATCATGTAGCAAATTTAAATTAGATCGAACATATACTACCATTACGTATCAAATCGGATCGAATTAAATTTGCTGCAGGAAATGGGGAAAAATGGGGCAATACCTAAAAGTGGTCCGATAGGGCCCAGTTGAAATACGATTAATAACACTTTATTTATTTCAAATAATAAAGGATTTCATTTGGAAAATGTTTTATTTAATTTTAAAAAGGTTTAATTTTCAAGTGAACATGAAATAATATATTGCGGAATTTTGATCTGGTTTACCAGAAATTTTGAGTGTCTTGCTTATAATGTGAAACGACCGATTTTCCATATAATCCCAATAGAAATTGATCTTTTCATTTCGTTTCATGGTCATACAAATATGCAATTTTTCCGATATATATGCATAAAAAAAATTAATTAGGGCTCTGGCACATTTTTTGTATTCTTAAAATTTATTTCTACATACTAGTCTGAATCCAATCGGGTTGCCACTATAACCTACACACTAAAGGGCTTTTTATATAAGAGCTTTAAGATTTCCCTTTAGAAAGTATATGAGTTTTTTTGGTTTTTTTTATAGTCGTATAAATGAACCTGAATCCAATCGGGCTGCCACTATAACCTACACACTAAAAGGCTTTTGATATAAGATCTTTAAAATTTCCCTTTCTTTCTATATTAGTTTTTTTTTTTCTTTTCGATTTTCTTTATTTAATTTCCTGCACAAACTGTAAATCAATTCAATTAAATCAATTTTTCATTAAATCTTTCAATTACATTTCATTTTCCATTCGCCCGTAAACTATTGCAAATTTCGCTGGTTGAGATTTTGGCATTGGTCTTTGTTCATCACTCCAAGATTCTATGAATAAAGATAATAAGAGAATCTTTTAGGAAAAACTTGGAATACAAAGACAAACTTTTTAATCAAAATTAATTCAAACCAATCTGGCAGAACACAAAACAATTTTCTCAATAGATTATCTGCATCAGAATTGGTAATATGTAAAATAATACAACAAATTTGCAATTTCTCTATGTCCGGTGCATTTACTTTATTAAATCAACACAGTTTCCTATGGGAACGATGTTCAAGTAATAACGTCCGTGTCGATTTGGGATAGGAGGTATAGGGGCAGATCTAAATAAGCTACAGTAAACACAGTCTTCAAAATATAAATTTATGAAACCCAACGAACATCACATGTTCTTGTGTACCGAACAAAATATTATTGTTGTTAAAGTCTGATCTTAATCCTTGAAGAACAACAGGCTTTACGCCAAAAATATGACACATTTTGATGTTTCCTAAAATAAGTTTAATATAGCACTATACAATAGCACACCTCCTAATGGTAGGAAACGCAGAATCAAAATTTGAAACGTTTTAAGTTTTCATTAAACGAAGTTTTTTGTGTGCATTAAATACTTGTCTATAAATAAATCTGCTTGGATGCTATAGCCATCAGTATAGCGATATTTGTCTATTGATGAGTGTAAGAGCTAATTTGCGTATCGGGACAATTCTATAGAAAAAGAATCCCATTCTAGCTGTGTACATTGGCAATGATGTAGCTTCAAAAATATCAGCATCGGAACGCTTATAGAATCCTTTGGCTAATTTTAGGCGACAAAATCTATAAAATATAGTTTATAACATATATTAAGCGATGGAAGAATAAGCTACAAGTCCCATATTTCAGGCTTACTTAGGCCGTTTTCGTTTCGCAAAAAATATGTTGCCTTGGTGTTCCACTACTTTTTCCCTCATTGTATTTTCACCCAAATGATAGTGACATTCCAAATGTATTATTAATTCATAACATTTTGAGAGATACAGGATCCATAATTTATGACAGTGTCCTTCGTATGTGACAATCAATTACGAGAATTTTGCACCTTTTTTCCCAATCGAAATCGCCATTAGACTATTCAGTCCATTGTGATACCACAGTGGTTTACTTTTCTCTTATCAGTTTTTGGTGTTTGGCCGTAACTGGGTTTGAAACCACGACCCAGTTTATATAAGGCGTGCATGCAAACAATTGCACTACGGTAGCTCCCGTGTCCCATAATGAGTGGGGATCACGTTTGCTACTCCAGCCAAAAATTATCTACCAAAATTTGGAAAAAAATTAACAAAAAATTTCCAACGAAAAAAACAAAAATTATGTTGCAAAAATAAACTTTAGACAAAATTTTCTATAGAAATAGAATTTTGACAACATTAACTATAGGTTTTATTCCTATAAAAAATTTTGTCAAAATTCTATTTCTAGAGAAAATTTTGTCAAAATTTTATTTTTATAATTTTTTTTTTCATTTTTTTTGCTTCTGTTTTGTGATTTTTTTCTATAGAAATTATAGAAATATTATACAAATTTTCTCAAAATTTTATTCTTTATTGCTTTGATTTCAGCTTAAAATCATGGGATGACTAACCTGCAAGAGTAGCTTAACAAACAGAGAGAACATTTTCTCACAATTTTATTTCTATAGCAAATTTTCTCAAAATTTTATTTCTGGAAAAAATTTTGTCAAAAATTTATTTTTTAGAAAATGTTCAATTTCTATAGAAAATTTTGTCAACATTTTATTTCTATAGAAAATTTTGTTAAAATTTTATTTCTATAGAAAATTTTGTTAAAATTTTATTTCTTTAGAAAATTTTGTACAAATTTTATTTCTATAGAAAATTTTGTGAAAATTTTATTTCTATAGAAAATTTAGTGAATATTTTATTTATATAGAAAATTTTGTCTAAATTTTATTTCTATAGAAAATTTTGTCCAAATTTTATTTCTACGAGGGCAGTTCGGAAACTTCTTACCCTAGCACAAAAAGCGCGGTATAAACAGAAAAAAGTTTTGGAAACTTCCATCTCTGTTATGAACACATGTTAAAATTTGTTTCGATCTGGCAACTCCTTCATATAGAAACAGGTGTTCAAAAAAGACGCATCCGCAATTTTTTTGCAATGGAAAAATTAGAAATGCGTGTTGTCATTAAATATTTGCATAAAAAAGGTTAATCGGGACAAGAAATTCATAATGATATGGTGAATGTGTTAGGTGAAAGTGCTCCTTCATATCCAACAGTAAAAAATTGGGTTGCTGAATTTAAACGCGGTCGTACAAGCAGTGGAGATGAACCACGTAGGTACGTCCAAAAATAGCAATAACAACATAAATTGTAGCCAAAGTGTATGATATGGAATTAAATGATCGTCGAATAAAAGTGCGAAAAATTGCTAATATCATGGGCATCTCAAATGAACGAGTCCATTTAATTTTACATGAAGACCTACAGATGAAAACGCTTTCTGCAAGATGAGTGCCACATTTGTTAATAGCCGATCAAAAACGCATAAGAATGAACATTTCTCAAGCTTGTTTGGATCGTTTTAAGCGAAATAAAATGGATTTTAAGCGTCGTTTCATAAATGTTGATGAAACATGGATCCACTACTATACTCCAGAGACAAAAGAACAATCCAAACAATGGACTGAAGCTGGAGGAAGTGCCCTAAAGAAGGCAAAAACAATTCAATCGGCTGGTAAGGATATGGCAACGGTTTTTTGGGACTTCAAAATTATTTTATTGATTGACTATCTGCAAAAGGGTAAAACAATAAATTCAGAGTATTAGTGTAACCTTTTGGATCACTATTCTCTTTCACTATTCTCTTGCATTGATAAGAAGTTTCCGAACCGCCCTCGTATAGAAGATGTTATCAGAATTTTATTTCTATAGAAAATATTGTCAAAATTTTATTTCTATAGAAAATTTTGTCAACATTTTATTTCTAGAGCAATTTTTTCAACATTTTTCGTTTCTATGGGAAATTTTGTGAATTCTTTTGTCTATAGAAAGCTTTGTAAAAATTTTGTTTCTATAGAAAATTTTGTGAAAATTTTATTTCTATAGAAAAATTTGTGAAAATTATATTTCTATAGAAAATTTTATCAAAATTTAATTTCTATAGATAATTTTGTCAAAATTTTATTTCTATAGACAATTTTTTCAAAATTTTATTTCTATAGAAAGCTTTGTCAAAATTGTATTTCTATAGAAAATTTTGTCCAAATTTTATTTCTAAAGAAGATTTTATCAGAATTTTATTTCTATAGAAAAATTTGTCAAAATTTTAATTCTATAGAAAATTTTGTACAAATTTTATTTCTATAGAAAATTTTGTGAAAATTTTAATTCTATAGAAAACTTTGTGAAAATTGTATTTCTATAGAAAATTTTGTCCAAATTTTATTTCTAAAGAAAATTTTATCAAAATTTTATTTCTGTAGAAAATTTTGTCAAAATTCTAATTCTACAGAAAATTTTGCCAAAATTTTATTTCTATAGAAAATTTTTTCAAAATTTTATTTCTATAAAAAATTTTGTCAAAATTCTATATCTATAGAAAATTTTGTGAAAATTTTATTTCTATAGAAAATTTTGTCAAAATTTGGACAAATTTTCTATAGAAAATTTTGTCCAAATTTGCTGCTGAATTAGTACTAGTTTTCACTTTGCGTCGTTAGATTTTCGAAGTAGCGTTGTTATCGTTGTTATCTGTTTTCAATCTTTGCATGCTTTGCCATCGAAACTCATAATTCACTTTGCGTCGTTTCAGTTTGCGTCGTGTTTTTCGAAACGTATCTGCGATGCAAAGCGAGGCCTAGGTGTATTGTCAAAATTTTATTTCTATACAAAATTTTGTCAACATTCTATTTCTGGAAAAAATTTTGTCAAAATTTTATTTCTATAGAAAATTTTGTCAAAATTCTATTTCTAAAGAAAATTTTGTCAAAATTTAATTTTTGCCAAATAAGATTTTTTTGTTTTGTATTTTTGGTTTGGAGGGTCGCTCCTGTTAATCGATCGTGGATATAAATGCCAAATGTTATCTGAAAATTTTCCTAAAGACAGTATAGAATCCCTGTGCAGACAAAAATGCAAAATAAATAAATACAAACTAGCTAACAAAATCTCTGGATCACAATACATTGGATTTGTGGCCCTGGCCAAAGTGTCGACCATCTCAAGACTGCGCTCCGCTGGTAACATAATAGGCCAAAACATCGCAGAGCCACTTTCGTACACGGTGTGATTACTTTGTTTGGCCGGTTTAAGGCCATAATTTGTGCCGCCAATCAAAAAGTCTAAACTGATTATTAAATGTGATGATATTTACAACATCGTTTGGTTATAAATAATTAAATAAAACGAGTATATACGACTGTAAGTTCGGCCAGGCCGAATCTTACGTATGTAGGATTGTGTAGAAAGTTCTAATGAAGCCTTTAATCCACAAACGAATTACTTGGGTTGTGGTAATTCTAACCGATGGTAAAGGCCGATTAAATACGTATATAATTTAGTTCTTGATTGGTATTTGTAGGGTGTATATAGGAGTTTATAAATAATTACGAACCGATATGAATTGTTGGGTGGTAATTAAAGATCCAGAAGTGAAATATGAGGACCGATTTATATGGGGGCTATATACAATATCAACTTATTTGCATGAGTGTTAAAGGCCACATATCAACATCACGTACCAAATTTCAACCGGATCGAATGAAAATTGCTCATTCGAGAGGGACCGGTTTATATGGGAGCTATATATCATTATGAATCGATATGGACTAATTGTTACAAGGTTGTAATATTCATATACTAACACAACATACAAAATTTCAACTTCAAGTATGTGGGTGCACAAGTATGTGTTTTGGGTCAGAATAGAACCCTATTGATTTTGGAAGAAATCGGTTCAGTTTTAGATATAGCTCCCATATAAAGCTTTCGCCCGATATGCACTGATATGGGCCCAGAAGCCAGAGTTTTACCCTGAGTTGCTTAAAATTTTGCACAAGAAGAACAATTAGTACTAAAGTTAAGTGTGCGAAATTTGATTTAAAGCGGTTTAGATTTAGATATAGCTCCCATATATATCTTTCGCCCGATATATGGCCCAGAAGCCAAAGTTGAAATTTTGCACTAGGAGTACAATTAGTAGTGTAGTCAAGTGTGCTAAATTTTATTGAAATCGGATCAGATTTGGATATAGCTCCAATATATATCTTTCGCCCGACTTAAACTCATATGACCACAGTGGCCAATCTTTTACTCCGATTTTCTTGAAATTGTGCACAGGAAGTAGAATGAACATTCTGACTGTCCATAGCAAATTTGGTTGAAATCGGTTCAGATTTAGATATAGCTCCCATATGTAGCTTTCGCCAGATTTGCGCTTATATGACCTCTGTGGCCAATTTTTTACTCCGATTTACTTGAAATTTTGCACAGGGAGTAGATTTTGCATTGTAGCTATGCGTGCCAATTTTGGTTGAAATCGGTTCATATTTAGATATACTTCCCATATATATGATTTCTGATTTCGACAAAAATGGTCAAAATACCAAAATTTCCCTTGTAAAATCGCCACCGCTGAGTCGAAAACTTGTAAAAAAGACTCCAATTTGCCTATACTTCTAATACATTTCTATCGACCGATAAATCATAAATACACTTTTGCGAAGTTGCCTCAAAATTAGTTCAAATTTAAATGATTCTCATATTTTTTTTTACTAGCATTGTGCTCCACCCCAGGACATCAACCGACTTAAATTTTAAGTTAATAGATTTTCTAAGAAGCCTTTAATATATTGTCGGTCCAGATTTATATGTATGTATATTGGAATATAAGCCTTTATATATAGCACCCATCAAATTTGAAGGATTTCAGATGGTATCAAAAATGTATATCCACAAATTGGTGTAGGGTATAATATAGTCGGCCCCGCCTGACTTTAGACTTCCCTTATTTGTTTATATTAGATATTAGTCTCCCTGTATATATATGCATGAAATCAGCCCATCACTCGGTTACAATGACGACATATTACACTATTACCATCTTGTAATCGGCCAACCATTTTACCTTCTATATAAAATATTAGACAACCGAATAACGAGATATCATTTAGAAATATGGACATAAGGGCACACAAATACGCAGGATTTAGATATAACTTCAGTATAAGTCGGTTTTGAAATACCACTTATTGATCTTAGATTCAAAATAACGAAAACAGTAGGTAAATGGTGTATTCCCTATCACAGTAAGATTCTTCACAAACTGATACCAATGTATTCCGCAAAAAGAAAGAAACAACTAAGTATGCCCGTTACCGTGAGCAATGTCTCCTTTATTTTCACACTCCTCGTTTTCTTCTCCTTTCATACCTTTCCAATTACAAAATATGCAAAGTCTTTTTTGGATTTTTGGTATTAGAAGTTTGGCAGCCCATCGAACAGCGATGGGTTTGAATGTAAGTAAATTGGAAAAAAAAATCTTCATCATCTTTGCAACTTATTATTATGCAAATAATAGTACACCAAGTAAAAGGGGGCCATACCGGGATTATGTATTCGATTTTTAATTTGAAATTCATTGGAAATTCGTTTGAGTTGAGCATAGAATGTAAAATAAGCAAAAAAGGCAAAATATCCTGGTATATTGTGAATCCTGGAAAGTAAAGGAAGCAGTAGAAGATTTGAAGACAAATAATTCTACAGTAAATTGTCTTTCTTGTTGAGGATCACCGCCAAAAATTTAACCTGGAATACAGATGCCAAACTTTTTCGGTTTTTTTTTGCTTCCTTTTTTTGATTTCCCCATTATGTTTGGAAATGAAGAGTAGTAAACAATTTAACTTGGAATGTGTGAGTGTGCAAAAATCGCTTCACTAAAAAGAAATATAAGAAAATTTTCGGGAGGGATGATTTGGCCTTTGTCTTGGTTGAAGAAATCCTATGGGGAATGGAAAATTGATAAGGAAAAACGATTTGACACAAAAAAGAAACAGTAAAATTTAATATGAAAATACATTTAGAAATTGCATTAAGCGTGAAATTATTTACTAGTTACATTTGTTTAATAAGAAATCTGTGTCAGCCATGGCATACTGTTTTATACTCTACACAACTCTGCCGAATTGGAAGATGAGATTAGAGTTTTTTCCCAGGATCCTGTTTTCGGGAGTTCCCGAGAATTCCCGCAATTTTTTGCTCCCGCATTCACGGGAATTAAGTGCGGAAATTCACGTGAAATTTTCTTTGCAGTATTTTATATAAAATGAAGGGTGACATCGAAATAAGTTTCTTTCATTTCCATACAATTTTTAATGCTACAAAAAAATCTCACTATATCGGAAGAGACTGTCCATTGTGAACATTGTAAAAACTTTTTGTATTTTGCTATTACAAAATATTTCTTACTTTAGTATGATTGTCCAAACAGTACCTTACAACCGTAGCTTTAGGATGATTTAAAATTTATTTAAATGTCTAAATATATCACATATCGAAGAAAGTTTGCCTTTGACTGGGATCCCTGGAAATTCGAAAAAATCCCGATTTCCTGGGAATGGAAAAAGTCCGAGAAAAAACCCTAGATGAGATGAATAATAAAATAAATAACGGGTAAGAGTAACCCATTGTCGTTGTTGGAAATGGTATGTGCTGTTTGAAAAGTCATCTCTTTGCAGGATCAACAGACGAGCGTCCAATTATATACTTGGAGAAATATTTTTTTTTTGTTTTTGTGACATCTCAATTCGACATTAAAATTTTTGGCCGCATTAAACACTTTTGCCAGTGGAAGTTTTCAACACTCACTATTCTTACATGATTGTCGAGAAGCGTTAAATTTTATTGTTCATTAACTCCACAATTTTTTGGATATTTATCTTGCCTGTGGACAATTTTGATATACTTTTTTGCCAAGCTAGGATGCTCGCCCGTGAACTCGACTATAACCCAATTTAGTTTACCTTTTATTCGAGTTACCGTGTATGTAAATATTTAAAATATATTCATTAAATGTAACTGTACTACAAATTAAAAATGGTTTGATTTAAAACCGATTGCAATCAAAATAAAATTCGATCAATAATATTCGATATCGATACCCGAAAAATGTAGATTTCGATTAAAAAAATTTCGATATCGAATTAGCCCTCAGCATATTTTCAATATTGCATATACGTTTGACCATCAAAAAACATTGTTCCCGTTGGATTCCACAATTCATCAATCGCTCAACAATAAATGGTGTCGGTTGGTCAAAGCAAATGCTCCAAAACTAGGATCGCGGTGCTTCGAAATAACATCGTGACAGGTGACGGATTGTAGATTTACGCGTATGAGCTCGAAAGTAAACAACGATTGACTGTATGGGTGTTTCAAGAAGAGCCACCCAGCAAAAACTGGGTAAGCACTAGTGATGTTTTCAGTAATACCGGTAACCAAAAAGTTACTACTTGCAGTATTACCTGGGATTTAAAAATAATAACTTACCTGTGTAGGCAAAAAGTGATTCTTTCTATTAATACCGGTAATAAAAATCATATCTTGTGGTCCGGGTTCGGCTCTACAGTGGACACCGTTAATAGTAGTGACAAGTAATGTCAAATTACATTTCAGAAATAAAATATACATTTGTTTTCTAAAGTTGTATAGTACATAATTTATATTACAAAATAACATCATTGAATAGATCCATGTCGTGGAGCGCTGTATAGTGTGTTGGATTACAAAACATCAGGGATGAGTTCGCACTTTTTGGGTATCTTTATGGTAAAGATATTATTTTTGGAGAGCTGGTACGCTTGCAAAGAAGTATTTATTTTTCGACTGCTGGTATGCTTGCACGGAAGTACTTTCCTCCAATGTCATATCCGTGTAAAAGTATTACTACTGATATATGTATGAGGAAGTTGTTACCAATTTGACGCAGGCATACTTGCACTCATAGCTGGTAATAGGAGTTTTTGCTGGGTATTCCCGTTACGGTTGCCTCTCGTGCCAAAAATAATAATAATAATAAATAATAATAATAATTTTGATTGAATCAATTAAAAAAGTAAATTGATTTTGGTTACCGTCAAAATTTGTTCAAGGGAAAACGCGTGTAAATCGGTGAAATTGTTTATTTAAAAAATCAAATTAAATTTCTTTTCAAGCTCAATTAGTATAAAATTCAGGAAAAATATTCAGTTAGGCTTTCGCTTTTCCAAATCCGAATTGCCGGGCCTCACGCTTGACACCTGCCATCAGATTTTGTACAGCCACCTTGTCCACCTTCTTCGCCGCAGAAAGCCAGTTTGCCTTGAACTGCTGCTCGTCCTTAGCAGTTTTTTTGGTCTTCTTTAGGTTCCGCTTGACAATAGCCCAGTATTTCTCAATTGGGCGGAGCCCTGGCGTGTTGGGAGAGTTCTTGTCCTTGGGAACCACCTGCACGTTGTTGGCGGCGACCACTCCATGGCCTTTTTACCGTAATGGCAAGATGCCAAATCCGGCAAAAACAGTACGGAACAACCGTGTTTCTTCAGGAAAGGCAGCAGACGTTTATTCAAACACTCTTTCACGTAAATTTCTTGGTTGACAGTCCTGGAAGCTATGAAAATGCTGCTTTTCAAGCCACAGGTACAGATGGCTTGCCAAACCAGATATTTCTTTACGAACTTTGACAGTTTTATGTGCTTGAAAATATCTGCTACCTTTCCCCTTCCTTTTGCCGTATAAAATCCCTGTCCCGGAAGCTGCTTGTAGTCGGCTTTGACGTAGGTTTCGTCGTCCATTACAACGCAGTCAAACTTCGTCTGCATCGTCGTGTACAGCCTCCGGGATCGCGCTTTGGCCGTCGTATTTTGTTTATCATCGTGATTTGGAGTCACTACCTTCTTGTAAGTCGATAGTCCGGCTCGTTTTTTGGCTCGATACACGGTTGTAGACACCCAGCTTATTTGCGGCATCTCGGAGAGATGCTTGAAACTACCGGCAACTCTCTTTGTCGTCTCAGCGGCTTCCGGTTTTCGATTTCCTCCCGATCCAGACTTCCTGGCTGTCGACAAACGTACCCCAAACACTTTAATTACATTTGTAACGGTTGATTTGGCAACTTTTAGCGATTTTGCCAGCTTTGCGTGGGAGTAGCTCGGATTTTCGCGATGCGCTAGCAAAATTTTGATACGCTGCTCTTCTTGCTTGGACGGCATTTTGACAACTGAAGAGTGAATTCCAAAATCAAAATAGGAGCAACATTCTACACACACACCTTCAAAATGACGGGTGTTCAGGTTTTTTAAATGCAAAATTGAAAGAAATACGTCAAGTTTATATTGACCAAATTTTGACCGTATCACCCTTTACCATCTACCAATTAAAACATTAAAAATATATTAAAATTTTTGATCGATGGTTAGTATTAAAAAACTCTTTGTTTTCGAAAGTATGAATGATATAAACACCATTAAATTGTAAATGTGCCGAATTTTATATGTTTAATGATTTTAACTCACAATGAATATTGATTTTATGCAAACAAATTTTTTAATGATATTGACTTTTAAAAAATTGTTTTAAATTTTAATCCTTCAGAACATTTTCTCAAAACTATATTTCTAAAGACTATTTTCTAAAAATTTTATTTCTATAGAAAATTTTAACAACGTTTTATTCACATAGAAAAGGTTGTCAAAATTTTGTTCTTATGAAAAATTTGGTCAAATTTTTATTTCTGTAGAAAACTTTGCAAAATTTTATTTCTATACAAAATGTTGTCAAAATTGTATTTCTATAAAAAATTTTTTCACATTTTTATTTCTATAAAAATTTTTGACAATGTTTTACTTCTATAGAAAAGGTTGTCATAATTTTATTTATATATAGAAATTAGTCAAAATTTTATTCCTGTAGAAAATTTTATCAAAATTTTATTTATATGAAAAGGTTGTCAAAATTTTATTTCTATTGAAAATTTTATAAAATTTTTATTTGTACAGAAAATTTTGTCAAAATTTTATTTCTATAGAAATTTTCATCCAAAATATATTTCTATAGAAAGTTTTTTCAAAACTTTATTTTTTAAATCTATTTTCTAAAATTTTAACTTCTACAGACAATTTTGACAACATTTTATTTCTATAGAAAAGGTTGTTAAAATTTTGTTTCTATAAAAAATTTGGTCAAAATTTTATGTCTGTAGAAAATTTTGCCAAAATTTTATTTCTATAGAAAATGTTCTCAAAATTTTATTTCTATAAAAAATTTTTGTCAAGATTTTATTTCTATTGAAAATTTTGTCTTATTATGTTATTTCTATTTATTTCTATAGAAAATGTTCTCAAAATTTTATTTCTATAAACAATTTTGACAATCTTTCATTTCTATAGAAAAGGTTGTCATAATTTTATTTCTATATAGAATTTAGACAACATTTTATTTCTGTAGAAAATTTTATCATAATTTTATTTCTATGAAAATGTTGTCAAAATTTTATTTCTATTAAAAATGTTGTCAAGTATTTATTTGTATGAAAAATTTTGTCAAATTTTTATTTCTACAGAAAATTTTGTCAAAATTTTATTTTTATAGAAAATTTTTGCTTTATTTCTATTGAAATATTTGTCAAAATTTTACTTCTATAGAAATACAAATTTGTCAATATTTTATTTATATAGACAATTATGTCAAAATTTTATTTCTATAGAAAATTTTATCAAAATTTTATTTCTATAGAACATTTAAAAAAAAAAATATTTTCACAGAAATCTTTATCAACATTTTATTTCTACAGAAATTTTTATCAAAATTTTATTTCTTTAAAAGTTTAAGTAACTCTTAGATGTAGGGAGCCACCGTGGTGCAATGGTTAGCATGCCCGCCTTGCATACACAAGGTCGTGGGTTCGATTCCTGCTACGACCGAACACCAAAAAGTTTTTCAGCGGTGGATTATCCCACCTCAGTAATGCTGGTGACATTTCTGAGGGTTTCAAAACTTCTCTAAGTGTTTTCACTGGAATGTGGAACGCCGTTCGGACTCGGCTATAAAAAGGAGGTCCCTTGTCATTGAGCTTAACATGGAATCGGGCAGCACTCAGTGATAAGAGAGAAGTTCACCACTGTGGTATCACAATGGACTGAATAGTCTAAGTGAGCCTGATACATCGGGCTGCCACATAACCTAACCTAACCTAACTCTTAGATGTAGAGGAATATTTTGCAAAATCCACCAAAACATCAAGAATTCTACCAATCTACAAAACAGCAAAAAATCTATCATTTTTGGTAGAATTCTACCAACTATGGCAACCGTGATTACCGTACGCAAAAATTAAAACGAGAGGTCAATATGAAATGATAATTAATTTTCAAATTTAACACGAATTGCACCCAGAAAGAGAAATCAATATGACAAATTTCAGGCGAATAAATGAATGTTGGACACACAAATATATGGGTAGATACTAACAAAATTTTAATATACTACAAATGGAATGTCTAAGTTATTATGGAAAATAAAATGGATTAATTCAGCCCACGTTTTTGTTTTACCGGAGCACGAGTCAAGCAAAATTTCTGCTACTTCGGCCCCGAATCCGACTCTACAGCCCTAATTGTAGCACAATAAAAATACCTAGTACATCATCTACTACACCTTTGATTGTTAAGGGCATTGAAAATATTATTGCATGTTCTTCAGACTTTCTTTAAGTGAAAGGCTGTCGCAAATGTATGGCCAAAAGGTCATGACCACTGCAATGATGTGTAGAGTATCCACTGGAGAGCTTGGGATAGTTAGATAGCAAAATTAATATGGAAACAGAAGTTCTTCTGGTGATGTCGGATAAGTGAGTTCAAAGATAGCTACTCTTGCCATTCAATAACACAGAAATATAAATGGAATATTAAAAAGGAAACTATTTGGCACAGAAAAAAGTAACCTTAGATAAATGTGAAGGTATATAGTTTTAGCACCTGTGATTTTTCCCGTATGAAGTAGATTGGCAAAAACATTCAAAGTTGAATAGCATGGACAAACATCTTAGTTTAGTTTTAAAATTGTAGAAGTTTAATCTCAAATAATATGGCTTAATAAGTTTTTTTAATATAAAAAATACCTTGATATGATGAGTGTAAACATCAAGATAAAAAAATAACAAAAGTCCAGTATGAAGCACGATAAGCAACAACAAATAAGAATGTCGCTGAGTTCGTCTCAGAAATGCAAATCATAAAAAAAAACATTACATTAAATTTTTTGTATATTGTGGTCCATTTCCGATGAGCGACACATTGTCATTTTTTAGTGCCAACTTTGCTCTCCAAATTCTGCAGAAAAGTCCAACGAATTGAAATTCGGAGAGTTTGGTGGCCAGTAAATATAATTATGGACCTATATGGACCAAATTTTGCATGATTATTAGACACAATATATTAACACCACGTACCAAATTTCAACCGGATCGGATGAAATTTGCTCCTCTAAGAGGCTCTGGAGGTCAAATCTGATGATCGGTTTATATGGGGACAAAATATAATTATAGACCGATATGGACCAATTGTTGCATGGTTATTAGAGACCATACACTAACACCACGTACCAAATTTCAACCGTATCGGATGAAATTTGCTCCACGAGGCTCTGGAGTTGAAATCTGGGGATCGGTTTATATGGGGGCTATATATAATTATGGACCGATATGGACCAAATTTTCCATGATTATTAGACACTATATATTAACACCACGTACCAAATTTCAACCGGATCGGATGAAATTTGCTCCTCTAAGAGGCTCCGCAAGCCAAATCGGGGGATCGGTTTATTGAGGGCTATATATAATTATGGACCTATATGGACCAAATTTTGCATGATTATTAGACACAATATATTAACACCACGTACCAAATTTCAACCGGATCGGATGAAGTTTGCTGCTTCAAGAGGCTCCGGAGGTCAAATCTGGGTATCGGTTTATATGGGGGCTATATATAATTATGGACCGATATGGACCAAATTTTGCGTGATTGTTAGACACAATATATAAACACCTCGTACCAAATTTCAACCGGATCGGATGAAATTTGCTCCTCCAAGAGGCTCTGGAGGTCAAATCTTGGGATCGGTTTAAATGGGGGCTATATATAATTATGGACCGATATGGACCAATTTTTGCATGGTTATTAGAGACAATATACTTACACCACGTACCAAATTTCAACCGGATCAGATGAATCTTGCTCCTTCAAGAGGCTCCGGAGGTCAAATCTGGGGATCGGTTTATATGGGGGCTACATATATTTATGGACAGATGTAGACCAATTTTTGCATGGTTGGTAGATAACTAACACTACGTACCAAATTTCAACCGGATCGGATGAATTTTGCTCCTCCAAGAGACTCTGGAGGTCAAATTTGGGGGTCCGTTTATATGGGGGCTATACGTAAAATTGGTCCGAAATGGCCCATTTGCAATATCATCCGACCTACATCAATAACAACTACTTGTGCCAAGTTTCAAGTCGATAGTTTGTTTCTTTCGGAAGTTAGCGTTATTTCAACAGACAGGCGGACGGACGGACATGCTTAGATCGACTCAGAATTTCACCACAACCCAGAATATATATACTTTATGGGGTCTTGGAGCAATATTTCGATGTGTTACAAACGGAATGACAAAGTTAATATACCTCCACTCCATCCAAAATTTCATACCCCCAAAGCTTCGTGCACCGTTGTCAATGGTTAGCATGGCCACCTGGCATACATATGGTCGTGGGTTCAACCCCACTTTCGATTTTCAGCGGTGTATTATCCCCTCTCTGTGGGTGGCATTTCTGAGTGTTTCAAAAGCTTCTCTAAGTCGTTTCACGGCAATCTGAAACGCCATTGGTACTAGAATAGTAAAAGGACAACCTTGAGCTAAATATGGACTCGGTTATAAGAGGCATTCAGTTATAAGAGGCAAGTTCACCACTAAGGTATCACAATGGACTGAATAGTCTAAGTGAGCCTGAAATATCGAGCTACTACTATACCTAATCTAGCCCAGCAAAAAATTTTGAAGTTCTTCTAAAGGCAAAACATTAAAAGAACTTCCAAAAATATCCTCCCAAAGAAGTTCTTTATTTTAACTGCACAGGAAGTTAATTTAAGTCAATTTTTTTTTATAACTCGCTTTTTTTCATATTTCTAATAAAAAATTTACAAATTTTTTGCTTTAAATAGATTAAAAACAGGGTAAGAATTACTAAAATGGTATTAATTATTTAAATTTTGCCGAAAAAAATTGCGAATATTTGATGTCAAACGTTCCAGACAAGCGTTAGAATGCAAAAAATAAATTATAAAAATTTTTAAAAATTATTTATTTGTCAAAATATAACAAAATTTATTAATTCACATCCAAATCACTGAATACGCATCACACCGTAATATGTGATGCAAATGCAGTGCAACGGCTGTTGAAATGGTCGACATCCGTCCTATGACAAGCCTATGTTAAATTCATCGCTTCTGCGTCACTTTTGCAACGCCGACACTTTTTTTTACTGGTAACCTAACCATACCCCCAATGTGACCAACTTTCAACGCCTACATGTTACCCCGTGGATCAAATGTTGCAGAATTATTTCCAAAAAATCAATTTTGAAACACTGTTCGTAGCCCTTTACAGCACCTTGAGTTCTCAGAGATTTGTAGAAATAAATTTCACAAAAATATGCTTCCTTTTGATTATTGAACTACAACTATAAAGTTTTTAACAGTTAGTTTCTCTTAAAAACCTTATACAGTGAAACCTCAGAAATGTAGACACCCATAGTCGCCTAAATTTTGTCCACGTTTGGGAGGTTAGTATTAATTTATTACTATAGTAAACGTCCCCAGACAACTGTCCACATTTGGGAAGTGTCCGGTTTTCAGAGTGTCCAAATTTGAGAGGTTTCACTGTATTAGCAGTAGCAAAAAATGTTCTACTATGCTTGTACGTAGGCTTTTCTCCCATTTTGTACAAAAGTAGTGGAATTATAGTTTACGTCCCTATATTTGGCAGTATGAAAATTCACCCACGTATACTCATTATTGTATGATGAATGTTTTTTCTTTAGGTATTCCCATAACAGGAGCCACCTTTCTTTATATGACCATAAAATTTATTTAAATAATTATTCCATCAACCACAAAAACCAATTTTGAAAAATTTTCAAGTTTAGTACTTAACGCCTTTACAATAAATCATGTGCTAATGTACTTAAGTGTAACAACTTCCGCTTAAAGGCCATTTAGAGTATCATTATGAAATGCTTACCTTTCCACCGAAAAAAAAAAGGACGAAGCAGAAGAAGATGAGCATGAAAACGAATAAAAAATGCATTAACTAAAGTTGCTATGTGCTCATAAGCCAGAGAACCACGAATGAACTCAGAACAACAACAAACAACACAAGTTGTTGTTTTCCCACCAAGATGCAACATCATCCTAATGCCATTGCCTATATTACTATACTATCAGCAGCTAGTTGGTGTTAGCTGGAAATGGTCATTATAATATATGTAAGTATATTGCCTAGAAAATCATACACTAGGAAAAAAGTGTGTTAAAATACGAACCAAACATAAAACAAAAAGCTTTATTCAATATTTCTGTTACCCACTACCGGACGGAAACTGTAAACCTTATAAAGAAACAACCCAGCAAAAAAAGCGTTGCCAAAAAAGTAGTGAAAATGTTCTTTTTGGATCCGGAAGTGGTCCAAAATTGGCGCAGAAGCATGAATTTAATACGGGCTTGTCATAGGATGGATGTCCACCATTTCAAATGCCGTTGCACTGAATTTGCAGCACTTCTTAAGGTGTGATCCGAATTTAGTGTTTTGGATATAAATTAAAAAAAATGCAATAATTTGCCAAATAATAATTTTTATAATTTTTTATGATTTTTAAAGCATTGTACCGCTTGGCTGAGACATTTGACATCAAATATTTTCAAAAATTGGCACTTTTTCTAAAATGGATTTAGCATTTTTTCGAAAAATTTTAATAATTTGTACCATTTTATTAATTCTTACTCGGTTTTTCACCTATTTAAAACAAAAAAAGTTAAAATTTCTTTTCAAAAATATGAAAAAAAGCGAGTTACAAAAAGTTGAATTAAAAGAACTTCCTGAGGAGTTAAAATAAATAACATATTTGGGAGAACATATTTGGAAGTGCTTTTAAAGTTGTGCCTTTAGAAGCAGTTGTGCCTTTAGAAGCACTTTTTTTTTTGCTGGGAAGTAAGGAAAATCTAAGGTCGGTCGGGGCTGACTATAGTATACCCTGCGCCACTTTGTATATGTATATTTTCGATACCATCCGAAAATCTTTTAATTTGTGAGGTGCCATATATAAAGCTTTATGTTCCCGTATATATATTACGATTTGGACAAAACTTTTTGGACTTCTACAAAATCTCTCGACATACAATTTAAATCATCTAATGCCCTGGTGTGGAGCTCAATGATGGGAAATTTTTAAAGCTAGTCATTTTTATGCAATTGTTTTAAAGCTGCTAAAATGTTAATTATAATCTCTGTGAAGTTTTCAAGTAAATCGGAGTGTAAATTTGATCTACAGCGGTAATAAGATTCTTAATCGAACGAAAGATATATATGCAATCTATAATAAATATGATTTCAACCAAATTTGGCGCTAATAGTAAAAATGTTAATTCCACTCTCTGTAAAAAAAAAAATCACGTACATTGGAGTAAAATTCTAGATTCTGGGGTCATATAAGTGTATATTCGGCGAAAGACATATATGGGAGCTATATCTAAATCTCAACCGATTTCTTCCAAAAATAGGGTTCTATTAAATACCGAAGAACATACTTGTGCCAAATTTAAAGTTTATTGGACTAAAATTGCGACCTACAAAATCACCAAAATGTGTTCACAGACAGACGGACACGGCTAGATCCTCTCTGGGGCTCAGCCTGAGCATTCTTGCCAAAGACACCATGCGCCTATCTCTTCTGCACAAATTTATAATTTCCTGTTCCACAATGTGGTGGTAAAAAAATTGCTTTACGATGGCATGATTTTATCACCCGGTACCATGGTTGCCACAGTTCCACTGAATTCTACCCAAAACAATAAAATTTTTTTTCTTTAGTAGATTGCTAGAATTTCTGTTTTGTTGGTAGATTTTGCAAAATACTCCTCTTTACCTAAGAAGTACTTCAAAAAATTTCTTTAAAAATAAAATTTTGACAAAATGTTCTCTAGAAATAAAATTTTGGAAAAAATTTTCTCTTGAAATACAATTCTTACAAAATTTTCTATAGAAATAAAATTTATCCAAAATTTTCTATAAACATAAAATTTTGACACAATTTTCTATAGAAATAAAATTTTGACAACATTTTCTATAAAAATAAAAAACAAATATATACGGCCGTATAGAAAAACAAGTATACACGGCCGTAAGTTCGGCCAAGCCGAATCTTATGTACCCTCCACCATGGATTGCGTAGAAACTTCTAGGAAGACTGTCATCCAAAAATTAAAGTCACATGGTTGTTAAATATCATATACTACCACCACGTACCAAATTTCCACCAGATCGGATGAATTTTGCTTCTCCAAAAGGCACCGGAGGTCAAATCTGGGGATCGGTTTATATGGAAGCGATATATAATTATGGACTGATAGAAACCAATTCCTGCATGGTTGTTGGGTACCCTATACTAACATTACGTACCAAATTTCAACCGAATGGGAAGAATTTTGCTCTTCCACGGAGCTCCGGAGGTCAAATATGGGGATCGGTTTATATGGGACCTTTATATAATTATGGACCGATATCGACCAATTTTTGCATGGGTGTTTGAGGCCATATATTAACATCACGTACCAAATTTCAACTGAATCAGATAAATTTTGGTCTTCCAAGAGGCTCCGGAGGTCAAATATGGGGATCGGTTTATATGGGGCCTTTATATAATTATGGACCGATATCGACCAATTTTTGCATGGGTGTTTGAGGCCATATATTAACATCACGTACCAAATTTCAACTGAATCAGATAAATTTTGGTCTTCCAAGAGGCTCCGGAGGTCAAATCTGGTGATCGGTTTAAATGGGCGCTATATATAATTATGGACCGATGTGGACCAATTTTTGCATGGTTGTTAAAGACCATGATCGGATGAAATGTGCTTCTCTTAGAGGCTCCCCAATCGGGGGATCGGTTTATATGGGGGCTATATATAATTATGGACCGATGTGGACCAATTATTGCATGGTTCTTAGAGGTCATATGCTGACACAATGTACCAAATTTCAGCCGGATCGGATGAAATTTGCTTCTCTTAGAGGCTCCGCAAGCCAAACCTGGGGATAGGTTTATATGGGGGCTATATATAATTATGGACCGATGTGGACCACTTTTTGCATAGTTGTTAGAGACCATATACCAACACCATGTACCAATTTTCAGCCGGATCGGATGAAATATGTTCCTGTTAGAGGCTCCACAAGCCAAATCTGAGGGTCCCTTTATATGGGGGCTATACGTAAAAGTAGACATTTTCAATACCATCCGACCTACATCAATGACAACTACTTGTGCCAAGCTTCAAGTCGATAGCTTGTTTCTTTCGGAAGTTAGCGTGATTTCAACAGACGGACGGACGGACGCGCTTAGATCGATTCAGAATTTCACCACGACTCAGAATATATATACTTTATGGGGTCTTAGAGCAATATTTCGATGTGTTACATACGGAATGACGAAGTTAATATACCCCCATCCTATGGTGGAGGGTATAAAAATGTTGATCAAAAGCTTGTAAAATAAGATTTTTTATTTGGTAAAATTTTCTTTAAATCTATGTAGATTATTTTTGGCTCGGGTGGTAGCCGTGCCCGGTACACCTTCCATCCTTCGTGTATGGCAAAAGTCATACTCGAAAACGGATAAGTCTTGGATTGAAAAAATTTTAATACCATCTTTAAAATTTTAAATATTCTTTACAGCTGATTCTTTCGATTATAATACATTGTGGAGTGCATATCAGCTTCACGTCGCCCGAAGTAAGCACTTTTTATTGTAGTTTCTGATATAATAAAATTATTATTGGCCATGGGTGCGTATGGATGACAGATATTCTTTATTACCAATAGTCCACATACGCTCTAGCACACCAAAAAGCATTCACGCACGAAGAATAGATGCAGGGCTGGAATCTAAATAGAATCAGGATTAGACGGTGATACCATATACATATGTGTTTATTACTATTTTCAACCAAATTTTAGGGTATACAATTGTCAGTTGTGTCTAACTATGGATCTTACTCATTTGTCGAATTTAAGCATAGAATTCTTCTATAAAGAAAAAAAAAACACTAGGATTTAGACGATACCTGTACCAATTGAATCAAATCACTGGTCTACTCAGGCAATATTTCTACTACGTGCTTATTTTTTTTTTTTTTCAATGTAATAGCTCCGGGCTGTACATCTGCGTCCTTCTGTTAGACACTGTATGGATGCACTAAATTGTGACTCAATTTAAAGCGTTATAAACTACGAAGAGTGATAAAAATAAATCATTTTTTATTGCACACATTTTTGCATATTCCACCATAGCATTTGCGGCGCGCGGGCTGGTAAATGCTGTGACGAAGCAAAGAAAAGAAAAGCCAGCCAATTGCAATATCATCATCCTCATTCTATGGCCACTGTTGGGGCGTGTACATCATCATGGTGGTTGTCCTTTTCGTCGCCATGGACATGGCCGACAACATCATCATTGTGGTGGTGATGTCGTTATCATTGTTCTGAAGATAATTCAACATCACCCGCCAACCATAGTACTGTGGTTTTTCAACTCCGTTTTCCTATAGTACTACTGTCAAAAATTACATTTTCTCAAGCATGGGTAGAAGAATTCTTGTGAATATGCGGTCAATAAATGGATGGAAGAAGTTTCTCAGAAATTGAGGAGTGTCATACAAATTAAGAAAGATGAGCTTATAGGGGAAAGAGACAATTTGAAGCAAATAGCACAACATCTTAAAATTAAGGAAATTTATTGGTCTGACATAGTTGCTCTACGAAGGCTCTCACGAGGAAGGTCACAGATATACATCAGTCTTTTAATCTTTTAATATACTAGGTAAGCAAATAAAATTCAGCTTTATGCAATGACATACAAGAAATGCCCTTTGTGCAAGTCACCGTGGTGCAATGGTAATCAAGCCAGTCTTACATAATAAAAGCCATGGGTCAAAGTTCGGACCCAACACCAAAAATGCGGCGGATTATCCTATTGCTTAGTGTTTCAAAGCATCTCTATGTGGAACCACAGAGGGTACCATTAAATCCTGAATGATTCTTTGTTCTCCACATCATATGTTCGCCCAACCAGGATTTATCAAGAATATATCATACGCAATTTTAGTGCATGAGATTTTTTTTGTATAGGAAGAATCAAGGAATAATTTAAGATAATTTGATAAAAGATGAAACGAAAAAGTTCAATAAATAAAATCGGGTATGGTTTATGAAGTGTGAAAACATTTTTACTAATGTGATGAGAATAATCTTATTGTAACTTTTTAGTATCGGGTTTTGTTTGAGTTGGTAGGCTTCGTTAAATCAGGAAGTTTTTAGAAAAACACACCTTAGGACAAAACAAGTAAGTAAAGTAGAAAGTCGGACGGGGCCGACTATATCATACCCTAAACCACCCTTACTGAATTAGTAATCATAAGCATTTGTGGGGTAACATTGATATATGTCTGGGAGATAAACCGCAGCTGCATATTTAAGAAAATTAAGGGGCACATGTTTATGGGTGCTTTGTCTTAATCTGACAATAGCTCATATTCAGTGTTGCCAGGGAAAATGTTCGGTTTACCCTACAAGAACAAAAAAAGTTCCCTACTTTCCCATACATTCCCACACAATTTCCCTACAATATTTTTTATTAAATTTAAACAAATTTTACAAAACAAAATGATTCTAAGTAATTTATCTTAAAACATGAAAATGCAACGTATATAACCTAGAAAAAAAATTTGTATTACCACCACGGTTGCCACAATTATTAGAATTCTACCAAAAATAGTAATTTTTTTGTTAAATCTCTATAGAAATAAAATTTTGGAAAAAGTAAAAAGTAAAGCAATTTTTTTTGAGAAATTTTTCTATAGAAATAAAATTTTGATAATAAATTCTATAGAAATAAAATTTTGAGAAAAAATTCCATAGAAATAACATTTTGAAAAAAATTTCAATAGAAATACAATTTTGACAAAATTTTCTATAGAAATAAAATGTTGACAAAATTTTCTACAGGAATAAAGTTTTGACAAAAATTTCTATAGAAATATTTGTGTTGTTGATTTGTGGAAGTTTGTGATAATCTTCAAATTTTGTTAGATTTTTTTCTGGTACGAGAGGTAACTGTTATTACCTCACATTGTTAAAGATCAAGCCTTGCCGGCTCCTAATTTCCTCCTCTAGAGCCACCAAAAAATTATTACAAATTGTGTTGAGTGAAAATGTCCCTACATTGTGCCCCTACGTCCCTACAAGACGCTAAATATTAGAAAAAAACCTACATATAGGGAATTTCCACTACTTCTAGCAACACCGGCTGTAGTTGATATTGCACCTACGGAGTTAGTATGCCACTAATATTGAGCGCTTTATTAAAAAAAAGTGAAAATCGCTCAATTAGTGTGGGTAATAAATCCAAATTTGTAAAAATCGAGCAATATTCTTATGTAAGAGCTACAAGTACGTATAAATACGATCGGCTAGTACATCAAAATTTGAAATTTGAGTAACATTGGTTAATAAATAAGAATATTATGGCCAAATTTGGGAAAATCGGGCGGTACATATATATGGGAGCTATATCTAAATCTGAACCGATTTCGATGAAATTTTGCAGACTTAAAGGATGATGCAGAAGATTATTTTGTGCTAAATTTGACGACGATCGGTTTGTAAAAAAGTGCAACGTGCCCCATTTGTAGAAATCGGGTGATACATATATATGGGAGCTATATCTAAATTTGATCCGATTTCTTCCAAATTCAATAGCGTTCGTCCTTGTGCCCAAAAACACTCCCTGTACCAAATTTCATCAAAATCGGTTAATAATTGCGACCGGACACCGAGCGCAAGATCGACTCAGGAGGTGATTCTGAGTCGATCGGTATATATTTTATGGGGTCTAAAATCAATATTTCTGGTAGGCACATTTTTTGGCAGATCAAACTTATTATACCCTGACCACTATGTGGTTTAGGGTATATAAAATGGTTAAAATGAAAAGAAAACTTAGTTAAGACTATTCAAAAAGTTTTGCAGCATATACCGAATTTTACCGTATTAATTTTTCTTGTTTAGTTTTCTTGCTTTTGTGTCGTTAGCGTTGAATATTTAATCAGCTGGCAAAAAAATTGGGGCATCAGAAGGTTAAAATTTAAAATGATTTTTAAAATTTTAAAAAGTCGATTTTTTATGAACTGCCCTCATACCACGAGGTAACTTTACATATTCCTTTGAATTAACTTTTCAAGTTTTAGACTTTAAGGCTTTCGACAATTATTTTAAATCGACTTATCATGTTACTGCTTCCAAATTGATCATGAATTGTCCCCATAAAAAGTTATTACTTTATATATTCTATCTATTCAATGTTGATTTTTAGATTTTTTCGCCAACTTCGGTCACTATCAATAGCCGATTAACTCAATATAAAATAAGCATATACAGCTGAAATTTATGTTTGGCCTTATGTGCCTTACACCATGGTTTGTTACCGTGTTACCGTTGGAAATTTTGAAAAAATCGCATATTCAAATAAGGTCGCACAAAAAAGTCGCTTAATGATAAAAAAGTGGCTTACATTTGTGAGGTCTTTTTATTACGAAAAATGTTCTATAAAACAACACCAAAAAATAAAGGAACAGACTCTTTACCATAAAAAACAAGTAAGGAAAGTCTAAAGTTGGGCGGGCCTGACTATATTATACCTTGCACCACTTTGTAAATCTAAATTTTCGATACCATATCACATCCGTCAAATGTGTTGGGTGCTATATATAAAGGTTTGTCCCAAATACATACATTTAAATATCACTCGATTTGGACAGAATTTGATAGACTTTTACAAAATCTATAGACTCAAAATTTAAGTTGGTTAATGCACTAGGGTGGAATACAATTTTAGTAAAAAAATATGTGGAAACATTTAAATCTGAAGCAATTTATAGAAACTTATAGAAACTTCGCAAAAGTCTATTTATGGTTTATCGCTCGATATATATGTATTAGAAGTTTAGGAAAATTAGAGTCATTTTTACAACTTTTCGACCAAGCAGTGGCGATTTAACAAGGAAAATATCTGAACCGATTTTAATCAAACTTGGCACACATGACTATATTACTAATTGCAAAATTTCAATCAAATTGGGCCAAAACTCTGGCTTCTGGGGCCATATAACTCCATATCGGGCGAAAAATATATATGGAAGCTATATCTAAATCTGAACCGATTTCAATCAAATTTGGCACATATGACTATACTACCAATTGTACTCCTCGTGCAAAATTTCAAGCTAAGCGGGATAAAACTCTGTCTTCTGGGTCCATATAAGTGCATATCGGGCGAAAGATATATAAAAATTTAAACCAAATTCGGCCAAAAATCTGGCTTCTGGGGCCATACAAGTCCATATCGGTCGAAAGATATATATATGGGAGCTATATCTAAATCTGAACCGATTTCAATAAAATTTTTCACACTTGACTATACGACAAAGTGTTATGTTTGTACAAAATTTCAAGCAAATCGGTATAAAACTCTGGTTGCTGGGTTCATATTAGTACATGTCGGGCGAAAGATATATATGGGAGCTATATCTAAAGCTGAACCGATTTCTTCCAAAATCAATAGGGTTCTATTCTGACCCAAACTAGGAACATGTGCCAAATTTAAAGGCGATTGGACTTAAATTGCGACCTAGACTTAGATCACAAAAATGAGTTCACAGACAGACGGACGGACGGACATGCTTATACCGACTCAGGGACCCACCCTGAACATTACTGCCAAATACACCATGTGTCTATCTCGTCTCCTTCTGGGTGTTACAAACATATGCACTAACTTATAATACCCTGTTCCACAGTGTGGCGCAGGGTATAAATATGGGAAATATAAAGCTAGAGTAATTTTAATGCAATTGTACAAAAGAGCATTTATTATTTATCGGGCGATACATATGTATTCGAGATATAGGACAATTTTAGTAATATTTAAAATTTTTGCTACTCAGCAGTGGAGATTTTACAAGGATATTGGTTAAATCTCGCCAAGACATGTGGTCAATTGTAGATTGTGATATATTATTTGGCCAATTCGGGCGATATTTCCACAAGTCGGAGCTTTATTTAAAATTCGACTATTCTGTGGAAAGTTTAGCATTACAGTGTGTTGAATATGACTACGATATGGGGAAATCATCACAGAATTTTGTGTAAAATGTGGGTATTTTGGCCATATTAGATCAAGATGACACACTTAAATATCATATTAAATAAATTCTCTATGGAAAATATCGAGTCAATTGGAGGAAACTCCCATTGAAAATGGGTCTAAAATAAGAAACATTCTACCATATTTCCCCTACTCTGGCGTACATATATATGATAGCTATATCTAAATATGAACCGATTTTGACAAACTTTGACATGCATAGTTAGAAGAACAATCCTGCTATCTCAGCAAAAAACGTAAATGGGAGAATAATTGTTTGCCTCCGTGGCCATATGGGGGTAAATCGGGCGAAAGATATATATGGGAGCTATATCTAAATCTGAACTGATTTCAACCAAATTTGGCACGCTTACCGATACTATTAAACGTACTCTTTGTGCAAAATTTGAAGCAAATCAGGGCAAAACTCTGGCTTTTGAGACCATATAAGTTCAAATCGGACAAAAGATTTATATGGGAGCTATATCTAAATCTGAACCGATTTGGCTAATATTTTGCATATCTTACGAAAGCCCCAAAATATTTGGCTGCCCGAAACTTTCAGAAAATACTTTGATAAATACGTCTATTATGAACAGATCTGTGATAAATATATATGACAGCTATATCTAAATCTGAACCGATTTGTTTCGTAATCAATAGCGATTGTCTTTGAGCCAATGTAATACTCTGTGCCAAAGTTGAGGACGATCGGACTTAAACTGCGAGCTGTACATTGCACACAAAATTACGTATACTGACAGACAGACGGACATTGCTAAATCGACTCAGAATTTAATTCTAAGACGATCGGTATACTAAACGATGGGTCTCATACTTTTCCTTCTTGGCGTTACATACAAATGCACAAACTTATTATACCCTGTACCACAGTAGTGGTGAAGGGTATAAACATGAAAATTCTAGTAATTTGCAAAATTAAATTTCAAAAGAACTTCCATGGTAGTGTAAAATTCAGGAGGCATAGATTCAAATTCCTGCGGGAGGAAATATTTAATTTTTTCATTATTTGTTTACTTTTTTGTTGATTTTTATACCCACCACCATAGAATGGTGACGGGGGTATAATAAGTTTGTCATTCCGTTTGTAACACATCGAAATATCGATTTCCGACTATATAAAGTATATATATTCTTGATCAGGGAGAAATTCTAAGACGATATAACGATGTCCGTCTGTCCGTCTGTCTGTCTGTCTGTCTGTCTGTCTGTCTGTTGTAATCACGCTACAGTCTTCAATAATGAAGCAATCGTGCTGAAATTTTGCACAAACTCGTCTTTTGTCTGCAGGCAGGTCAAGTTCGAAGCTGGGCTATATCGGTCCAGGTTTTGATATAGTCCCCATATAAACCGACCTCCCGATTTGGGGTCTTGGGCTTATAGAAATTGTAGTTTTTTTCCAATTTGCCTGAAATTTGAAATCTAGAGGTATTTTATGAGCATAAAGAGGTGTGCCAAAAATGGTGAGTATCGGTCCATGTTTTGGTATAGCCCCCATATAGACCGATCTCCCGATTTTACTTCTTGGGCTTATAGAAACCGCAGTTTTTAATTAATTTACCTGAAATTGGAAATCTAGAGGTATTGTAGGACCACAAATACGTGTGCCAAAAATTTTGAGTATCGGTCCATATTTTGGTATAGCCCCCATATAGACCGATCTCCCGATTTTATTTCTTGGGCTTATTGAAACCGTAGTTTTTATTCAATTTACCTGAAATTGGAAATCTAGAGGTATTGTAGGACCACAAATACGTGTGCCAAAAATTGTGGGTATCGGTTCATGTTTTGGTATGGTCCCCATATAAAACGACCTCCCGATTTGGGGTCTTGGGTTTATAGAAACCGTAGCTTTTATCCAATTTGTCTGAAATTGGAAATCTAGAGGTATTTTGGGACCATAAAGAGGTGTGCCGAAAATGGTGAGTATCGGTCCATATTTTTGTATAGCCCCCATATAGACCGATTTCCCGATTTTACTTCTTGGGCTTCTAGAATCCGAAGTTTTTATCCTATTTGCCTGAAATTGGAAATCTAGAGGTATTTTCGGGTCATAAAGAGGTGTGCCGAAAGCGGTGAGTATCGGTCCTTATTTTAGTATAGCCCCCATAAGAACGATCTCCCGATTTAACTCCTTGGGTTTCTAGAAACCGTAGTTTTTATCTGATTTGCCTGAAATTGTAAATACTGATCATGAAAATTGCTTGAAACTCAATGTAAAATTTCCAGATTTTACTTCTACAGATTTAAGATTTCAAATCAAGACGTTATTTTATAATTTTCTTGCACACTTACAAGAGATGTTAATAATTCCTCTAAAACTCAAACAAAAATGGTTCTTATAAATCCAGAATCTGATATAGTCCTCACAGGTGAAATCTTTTAATTTATCTTCGGGAAGTGTCCTCAAGTCCTCAAGCCCTCCTGAAATTTCAAGGAAACCCTAATATTTGGTTCATGGTGGTGGGTATTTAAGATTCGGCCCGGCCGAACTTACTGCTGTATATACTTGTTTATTTTTGTTTTGACGTTTAATTGTCTAAAATTTAAATTTTGACTTTAAACATCCAAAAAGCGTATTTTCTAATAGTTCATTTGCAAGTTGGCTTGATTTAAACATACCCACAAAATGCCACCACGACCCAGATCATATATCTTTTATGGGGTCTGAGACCAATACCTGTACAAATTTATTGTGATAATTATTTTTTGCTCAAGGTATTGCTTAAGGGTTTGTACCCAGTTTCGGAATGATTTCCCAACAAAGCACAGGTAGCTCAGTTTAATTCACTCAATGTGGTAGCACTAAATTTTACAGATATGAAGTTTTCTTTGGCATAAAATCTGTTTGAGACACCACAGTATGATGTGCACAATATCAATGATTTCCTGGGTTTATTATGCTGAATTTAATCAACGAATAGGTTGCCATAAATCTACTCTAGCTTCCTTTTCTGTATATAGAAAGATATACAGAAAAGGCTTTAAGTCCATATTATATCACTTACATTGCAGAGGCCATAGTTTTATCTCCATTAGTTGGCATTTTTTAGCTTTTTATTCGGTAGGAATTTAAAAATAATGTTGCAAAATATCATCTTTTGTAAGTATATATTCATAATTTTATTATAATATTCTCGAATAATATGATAAGTTATTGCTTTGTAATTTCATAACTATACAGAAAGAATTAACACCATTTGTTCAATTAAAAACATAGAAATAGCCACTTGTTTCTGATGAAACCCTATAAACCAAATAAATTCCATAAAAGTAGTTTGGCCCTTAACTTGCTATGCGACAGGCAGACAGACGTACTGCCGGACATAGTTAAATCGTCTTAGAATAAATTGTCTCCCCGATCAAGGATATATACATTTTATATAGTCAGAAATGAATACTACGATATGTTACAAACGGAATGACTAACCCCCATATTAAGGGGGTGGGAATCTAAAAACAATAAAAAATAAACAAAGATTAAAACGAAATGAACAATGGAAAATAGCGGTGTTTGCAACGACAAGTGAATTGAAAAAGAAAAAATCTTGGAATCAACGATAGTGCATATTATCTGTTCACATTATTCGAAACAAAGAATATGCTTCTCATGATCATAATGATGATGGTTATGACAAATAAAACACTTGCAATATCCTTGATATGTGTGAATAAAACGAGGATTATAAGATATTTTGACATTGAAATTGTGGCAATTTTGAATCATATAGAAACATTAAGTTATAAGTTAGGCTTACTGGATTTATTTATTTTTAGCTATGGAGAAATAATATAAAGCTGACTATTAAAAAATGTAAATTAAACGAGGAGAATAGAGCTAAAGAAAAAGTCAAGCTTATTTGGGCAAAGCCCGTTAGACTGCAAGATGTTTGGATGAACGGCTGTTTCGGAATTACAACATTCCTCATCCTCATCCTCTCTTGCAGCGAACAAAAATGTGTACACAAATTTGTTGAAGCAAAGTCGACTATCGAAAATCTTTTTTCGGTAGGTTCAAACGTTTTATATTCAATTTAGTCAAAATTTTATTCTTATAGAAAATTTTGTCAAAATTTCATTTCTGTAGAAAATTTTGTCAAAATTTTATTTCTATAGAAAATTTTGTCAAAATTTTATTTCTATGGAAAATTTTGTCAAAAATTTTTTTCTATGGAAAATTTTGTCAGAATTTTATTTCTATAGAAAAATTTGTCGACAATTTATTTCTATGGCAAATGCTGTAAAATTTTTTTCTATGCGGAAAATTTTAATTTTATAGAAACTTTTGAGAACATTTTGTTTTGTCAAAAATTTTGCCATAATTTTATTTAATTTTTTTTTTTCAAAATGTTAATTTTTTATTTTTTTTCAAAATTTTATTTCTAGCATATAGAAAATTTTGTCAGAATTTTATTTTTTTTTAGAAAATTTTGTCAAAAGTTTATTTCTATAGAAAATTTTATCAAAATTTTGTTTCTATGAAAAATGCTGTCAAATTTTGTTTTGTCAAAAATTTTTTTTCTATAGAAAATTTTGTCATAATATTATTTTAAAAGATTTTTTTTTCAAAATTTTCATTCTATTATTTTTTTTTCAAAATTTTATTTGTATAGAAAGTTTTGTCAAAATGTTATTTCTTTAGAAAATTTTGTCAAAATTTAATTTCTCTAGAAAATTTTGCAAAAATTTTATTTCTATGAAAATTGTTGTCAAATTTTATTTCTTTAGAAAATTTTTTCAAAATGTTATTTCTCTAGAAATCTTTGCCAAAATTTTATCTCTATGGAAATTGTTGTTTGTTCTATGTATAAACTTTTGTCAAAATTTTATTTTTATAGAAATTTTGTGAAAATTTTGTTTTGTTAATTTTTTTTCTATAGAAAATTTTGTCATAATTTCATTTTAAAAGATTTTTGTTTTAAAATTTTAATTCTATAGAAAAGTTTGTCAGAATTTTATTTCTTTAGAAAATTTTGTCAAAATTTTATTTCTCTAGAAAATTTTATTTCTATAGAAATTGTTGTCAATTTTTTTTTTTCTATGTAGAAAATTTTGTCAAAATTTTATTTCTATTTTATTTTTATAGAAATTTTTATATTTCTATAAAAATAAAATTGTCACAAAAGTTTCTATAAAAATAAATACGATGGGTGGCTTACTAACTTTTTCTTTCGGTTTGTACCTCAGGAAAATAGTGGTATCAAGATAAATTTTGAGTCCGCCCGTCTGTTGAAATCACGTTAAGCTTTTGTGAAAAAATTTGTTTTGCCAACGTTTATTTCTATAGAAAATTTTGGTAAAGTTTTATTTCTATAAGAAATTTTGTCAAAAATTTTTTTCTTTGAAAATTTTGTCATAAGTTTATTTTAAATTATTTTTTTTTAAATTGTAATTCTATAGTTTTTTTCTAAATTTTATTTCTGTAGACATTTTTTAAAAATTTTATTTCCTTATAAAATTTTGTCAAAATTTTATTTCGATAAAAAATTTTGTTCAAAATTTTATTTCTATAAAAATTTTGTCAAAATTTTATAGAAAAGCTTCTATAAAAATAAAATATTTATTTTATTTTTATAGAAGCTTCTGTGAAAATTTTGTTTTTGTTTTGCCAACGTTTAATTCTATAGAAAATTTTGGTAAAGTTTTATTTCTATAAGAAATTTTGTCATAAGTTTATTTTAAAATATTTTTTTTTACTTGTAATTCTATAGTTTTTTTTTTCAAAATTTTATTTCTGTAGATATTTTTTAAAAAATTTTATTTCCTTACAAAATTTTGTCAAAATTTTATTTCTATAAAAATTTTGTCAAAATTTTATTTCTGTAAAAAATTTTGTCAAAATGTTATTTCCATAGAAAATTATGCCAACATTTTTTTTTCAATAGTAAACTTTGCCAAAATTTTATTTTTATAGAAAATTTTGTCAAAATTATATTTCTGTAGAAAATTTTGTAAAAATGTAAGAATAGCGACCCAGAAAAATACGTTGTAAAATTTATTTGGGCAAAGCTCTTTATAGTGTAATATGTTTGGTTAGACGTCCGTTGCGGAAATGCCATATTCATCATCAGCATCCTTTACTTGCAGCGAAACTATCAACAAATTATCAGAATAAATTTGGATAATTTACTAAACCGAAAGTGAATTACTCTTGTACCTCACGAAAACGGGGTTTTGATAGTCAGCTTTGCCTTAAAAACATATCACTTTTTCTTTGCCAAGTCGAATAATCGATTTGAGTGCAGTTGGCTTGGTTTTGGCATCACTCTCTATCATCCCTGCATACTTCATGAAAATTGGAGAACTAGAGTCCAATTTGGAAAATTTTGGACAAGGTGGAGGTCCCGCTACCCGACAAGATATCGAAAAATCATGTACCTTATATCAACTTAATAACCGCCTAGTTCGGTGTAACTACAAATAGTTGAGGTTAGGTTTTCACTAAGCCAATACTCAATTTGTTATGAAAGTTAATAAGAGCCGTACGAAGGGTGGCTTACTAACTTTTTCTTTCGGTTTGTACCTCATGAAAATAGTGGTATCAAGAGAAATTTTGAGTCCGCCCGTCTGTTGAAATCACGTTAACTAGCACACGTAGTTGTTATTGCTGTAAGTTGGATGGCATAGACCATATCCGCCTCTAGTGGGTATAGCTCGAATATTAACAGACCCTACAGAGTTGACTTCGGGAACAAATTTAATCCGATCTGGTTAAAATTTTTAATGTGATAATCATCAAATCAAAGCAAAGATTAGACCATATCGGTCTATAATTACATATAGCACCAGATTTGCCTTCTGAATCCTCCTGTAGAAACAAAGATTATATTCTTTATCTAACATAGAAGTTTTGAAATACTTTGCCATCGGCCAGAACCGATGGTCCAGACCTATGGAAGGGACCTGTCACATGTGTTTGTCATTGACGGGGTAATTTTATGCTTTAGTACACGACTTGTATTCATTCCAAAGGACACGTCCTGAGACAATTTAGTAAGACTTCCCCTTAGACAGATCTCCATGAACCAGCGTGGGACAACCTGTTTAATATTGAGCATCCGAATCGCAAGGAAACACTTGTGAAATATGTTGACCAATGGATTGTACTTCTAATTTCAGTGAATGTGTAGATATCTAAGATTTTAATATCAAGGCAACAGTATAGGAAGCAGTAAATTGTATGAAAAATTAATAACTGCGATTAATTTTTCGTAGGGCGGCTAGTACCTATATAGAAACTTTATAACTACGCCATTGACAATTTTTCAGCATGTAGGAAGGACAAGCTGCAAGGTTTATGTCTTTAAAACTCTGTTTTAAAACGTCGAATTTTCCTCAATTTTTTAAATAAAAAATTTAAACAATTTAAAAATCTACGGACAACCTTTGCAAATCTCGATTTGCTTGAAAAGAAATGTAAACAGCCGAAATATCGAAAAGTCAGCATTTTCCCAGTCAGAAGACAAAAACTCGACTTTGAGATTCCTATTACAATCCCTAGACATGGGAAATCACAACCTCATTCACTGACACTTTAAGTCTATTATTTGTCATTTCAAGTTCACTTCGAACACCATGAACTCAAACAAATGCCATAAAGAAAACATCTCTGAACCTTAATATCCCAGATGAGGACGAAAACGTGGAGAAATAAGTAATTAATAGTGACATAAAAGTAAGTGACTTGTAAATATTTGTAACAAACGGAATTGTGTTAAAGTCCATAGATATCATCCGATATGAACTAAAAACAAAATCATATTAAACATACATTTCTCCTTTTTTTCTCAGCATCTCTTCGTTGACTTTTTTTGCATGACCTTCTTCAACTTATCCTGCGTAGCTGATGGTTTCACGTTTTTGTCTTCTTTCGCAATTTTTTTTTTCTCTTAGCCTTTTGCCTCGTTAAGCCTCAGTTATCCTTGACACAATGATAAACATAAAATCTTTACCATACTATGTTCATATTTTCACTACATAATAGTTGGCATAGTTTCCTTGTAGCCTTCATTTCTTCCCTTTGGGTAACTAGGACGATGTTCACAATAATGATTCTATGGATAAAAATAGTCTAGGTCTAAGGCCAGAGAGGAGCGAAGGATTGGTGTATGCTGATAATGTTATAAGTTTTTAAGTTGGATAATTCCAAGTGCCAATACAAAGAAACACCACACAAACATATGTATGTAAATGTAGGAGTAAAAACGCACTGTAATATAAACATGATCTGTGTGTATGGGGGTTTCCATACTAAAGTTTGATTTCGGTTAAAACTTAGTTAACATTTTATTCTCAGAAGGAAAGCTATTGAGTAATTTAAAAAGTTGTATTCACAATGGAATACAAATAGGGAGAGGGAAAATCGGCCGAAATTAACGGTGTTGGATGTCACCGTGGTGCAATGGCTAGCATGTTCGTCTCCCATACAGAGGGTCATGGGTTCAATCCATTTCTCAGTATTGTAAAATTTCTCTAATTTTTTTCACCGTAATGTAAAACATCATTCAGACTCGACTATAAAAAGAAGGTCCGTTGCCATTGAGCAAAAACATACAATCGGATAGATAGCACTCATTCATAAGAGAGAAGTTCACCACCTATTGTATTATAATAGACTGAGTAGTCTAAGTGAGCCTAGATAACGGGCAGCCACTACTACACGGGAGCCACCGTGGTGCAATGGTTAGCATGCCCGCCTTGCATACACAAGGTCGTGGGTTCGATTCCTGCTTCGACCGAACACAAAAAAGTTTTTCAGCCGTGGATTATCCCACCTCAGTAATGCTGGTGACATTTCTGAGGGTTTCAAAGCTTCTCTAAGTGGTTTCACTGCAATGTGGAACGCCGTTCGGACTCGGCTATAAAAGTAGGTCCCTTGTCATTGAGCTTAACATGGAATCGGGCAGCACTCAGTGATAAGAGAGAAGTTCACCAATGTTGTATCACAATGGACTGAATAGTCTAAGTGAGCCTGATACATCGGGCTGCCACCTAACCTAACCTACATCTAACCTAACTGTGCTGAAATACAATAACATTTTATGTTTATCCAATAATGGCTAAAAAATCCAGAAATGACCCAAAAAGTAAAAGACAGATTTTATTCACGCCACATTGTTAGAAAACTTGCTCACTAGCAAAACATGCAAAGCTAGTACGTATGCAACATATCTTGAAAAATAAGTTTGAACTAAAGCCTTTGGAGTTCGAAAAAGTGCAAGAGATCACGGATGCACAAAAACGCTAGATTGTAAAAAGCCAAGGATTGCTTCGCTTGCACGACACGGGTCAGTTGCCGATGTCGATTTTCTCCGATGGGCAGCCATTCCACATTGAGCAGTTTGTGAAGAAACAAAACAATGTGTTTTATTTGTCAAAGAGTTCAGCTGAAAATTTGTACCTTTGATTGGTCACCAGAACTCAAGCAACGCCAATGGTAATGGTACCGATAGTTCCCGCTTCCTGCTCATATTAATCAACCATGGGACACGGTTCCCACAAGTGCCAAAAATAATATACCAACATTTTAAGAAAAATTTACAAAGAAACTAGAAAATTTGAGAAATATTTTCTAAAGTTTTTGATCAATTTTTTGTGGTTAGTTTAAATAAACATTGTCTTCGAATGAATGAATAATCTCTCTTGTTAACGAAAATTGTTGGGTGTAGAAATATTCCTTGAATAATAAATGTGCCAAATTTCAAATGTACTAACGATTTTACCTTGCACCAACAACGGGAGTATGTATACAAAAAGGGAGACGATACCACGGATCGTATGAAATAACACGAAAATTAAAATTTTTAACGAATTTGAATTTAGTCAAAATTTTATTTCTATCAAAAATTTTACTTTTTTAGAAAACTTTGTCAAAATTTTATTTCTATTAAAACTTTTGTCAAAAATGCATTTCTATAGAAAATGTTGTCAAAATTTAATATCTATAAAAAAATTTGTCAAAATTTCATTTCTATAAAAAAAATTTTGTCAAAATTTTATTTCTATTCAAATTTTGTCAAATTTTTTATTTCTATAGAAAATTTTGTTAAAATTTTGTTTCTATTGAAAATTTTGTCAAATTTCTGTTTCTATCGAAATTATTGTCAAAATTTTATTTTACAAACAATTTTGAAAAATTTATTGCCATCTAAAATGTTGTTGAAATTGTATTTCTACTAAAAATTGTGTCAAAATTTTATGAAATGACACGAAAATTTTATTTTTATAGAAAATTTTGTCAAAATTTTATTTCTATAGACAATTTTGCCAAAATTTTATTTCTATTGAAAATTTTGCCAAAATTTTGTTACTATAGAAACGTTTGTCAAAATTTTATTTCTATAGAAAATTTTGTCAAAATTGTATTTTTAAAAAATTTTGTCAACATTTTATTTCTACCCAAATTTTGTCAAATTTTTATTTCTATACACCCATAGCAAAAAAAAACAAGTATATACAGCAGTAAGTTCGGCCGGGCCGAATCTTAAATACCCACCACCATGAACCAAATATTAGGGTTTCCTTGAAATTTCAGGAGGGCTTGAGGACTTGAGGACACTTCCCGAAGATAAATTAAAAGATTTCACCTGTGAGGACTATATCAGATTCTGGATTTATAAGAACCATTTTTGTTTGAGTTTTAGAGGAATTATTAACATCTCTTGTAAGTGTGCAAGAAAATTATAAAATAACGTCTTGATTTGAAATCTTAAATCTGTAGAAGTAAAATCTGGAAATTTTACATTGAGTTTCAAGCAATTTTCATGATCAGTATTTACAATTTCAGGCAAATCAGATAAAAACTACGGTTTCTAGAAACCCAAGGAGTTAAATCGGGAGATCGTTCTTATGGGGGCTATACTAAAATAAGGACCGATACTCACCGCTTTCGGCACACCTCTTTATGACCCGAAAATACCTCTAGATTTCCAATTTCAGGCAAATAGGATAAAAACTTCGGATTCTAGAAGCCCAAGAAGTAAAATCGGGAAATCGGTCTATATGGGGGCTATACAAAAATATGGACCGATACTCACCATTTTCGGCACACCTCTTTATGGTCCCAAAATACCTCTAGATTTCCAATTTCAGACAAATTGGATAAAAGCTACGGTTTCTATAAACCCAAGACCCCAAATCGGGAGGTCGTTTTATATGGGGACCATACCAAAACATGAACCGATACCCACAATTTTTGGCACACGTATTTGTGGTCCTACAATACCTCTAGATTTCCAATTTCAGGTAAATTGAATAAAAACTACGGTTTCAATAAGCCCAAGAAATAAAATCGGGAGATCGGTCTATATGGGGGCTATACCAAAATATGGACCGATACTCAAAATTTTTGGCACACGTATTTGTGGTCCTACAATACCTCTAGATTTCCAATTTCAGGTAAATTAATTAAAAACTGCGGTTTCTATAAGCCCAAGAAGTAAAATCGGGAGATCGGTCTATATGGGGGCTATACCAAAACATGGACCGATACTCACCATTTTTGGCACACCTCTTTATGCTCATAAAATACCTCTAGATTTCAAATTTCAGGCAAATTGGAAAAAAACTACAATTTCTATAAGCCCAAGACCCCAAATCGGGAGGTCGGTTTATATGGGGACTATATCAAAACCTGGACCGATATAGCCCAGCTTCGAACTTGACCTGCCTGCAGACAAAAGACGAGTTTGTGCAAAATTTCAGCACGATTGCTTCATTATTGAAGACTGTAGCGTGATTACAACAGACAGACAGACAGACAGACAGACAGACAGACAGACAGACAGACGGACAGACGGACATCGTTATATCGTCTTAGAATTTCTCCCTGATCAAGAATATATATACTTTATATAGTCGGAAATCGATATTTCGATGTGTTACAAACGGAATGACAAACTTATTATACCCCCGTCACCATTCTATGGTGGTGGGTATAATTATGAACGGCGTTGTCATTTCAAAATGTTTCGTTCATGAAAGTGAATCAACACACATGTGTTGTCAAACTGAGAACAGACGGGATCAATCTGACAACGTTATAATGACACCATCCGCGTCAAAACAACAACGAGCGTTCATGATCTGAAAATGTAATGGTTACGAATTTATAAACAAAATTAAAAAAAAAGATTTCCGCTACTGAGACTCGAACCTGTGTCGTGCGCACCATACGCGTTAACAGTCGCCTTAGCACATTGCACCACCGGCGGAGTTACCATAACAACATCTAACGATAATTTTAAGAATTTTCATGGAAAAAGAAAAACGAATGTCGTTCATGAAATCGTGAACGCCCGTGGACAAAATCCTGAATATTCCGTTTTGATTTGTTGTGAACGTTTCCGTTTTGTCACCGTCCGTTCACGATTGTGGAACGCAATTTTTTCTATTAGTGTAGAACATTTTGTCAAAATTTCATTTCTCTAAAAAATTATGTCAAAATTTTATTTCTGTAAAAAAATTTGTCAAAATTTTATTTCTATAAAAATGTTTCTCAAATTTTATTTCTAACCAAATATTTTCAAATTTTTATTTCTATAGAAAATTTTGTTAAATTTTTATTTATTTTATTTTTATTTCCGTAAAAAATTTTGTAAAATTTTTTTCAATCGCAAATATTGTCAAAATTTTATTTTTATAGAAACGTTTGTCAAAAATTTTTTGCTATAGAAAATGTTGTCAAAATTCAATTTCTATAAAAAATTTTGTCAAAATTTCATTTCTATAAAAAATTTGTCAAAATTTTATTTCTATAAAAAAATTTTGTCAAAATTTTATTTCTATAAAAATGTTTGTCAAATTTTATTTCTATCCAAATATTTTCAAATTTTTGCTTCTATAGAAAATTTTGTCAAATTTTTATTTCTATCGAAAATATTGTCAACATTTTATTTCTATAAGAAATTTTGTAAAACGTTATTTCCGTCGAAAATTTTGTCAAAATTTTATTTCTATAAGAAGTTTTTGTAAAATTTTATTTCTATAGAAAATCGAAGTACCTTTTAGTAGGAAAGGAATGCTTTGCAAAATCTTGCTGAAAAGTAACAGCCACATTGTTGTATCAGACCAGGCAATTGTGAAAGTATATTATAACCATCAGTGGTCTTTGCCTGGTTCAATTGTACGAAACATTTTGGAACGACCTTTCCCACTGCCAATAGAAATAGATCTCAACTGCCAAAAACCCTATGAGCAAAATTGAAATAGAACCCACAAGTGCAAAGAGTAGAGGTACTGATGTTTGATGAGTCGAAAACTCCGACCTTTTATTTCATTGTAACAAGTCTGTCTGACTGAACAAACCGGGCTAGGGAGCCACCGTGGATGAGTAGTTAGTATATCTATCTTACATACCAAGGGTCATGGAATCAATCCCAGTTTTAATTGTACACCAAGGAGTTATGCTGATGACATTTCTTAGTATTTTATCAAATAGGAAATCAATAAAGATATTCAAACTTTCAATGAAAAACTTTATAGCTTTATATATTTTAAATAATTTTCTTGATAAATGTTTTTTTTTTTCAAAATTTAACAAGGTGATTTTTTTCTGTGCTGGAAATCGTTTATTTAAGTTTTGTGTTAACTTTTCATGAAGTACCCCGTACGCATTTACATCGCCATAAAAGAGTTTTCCCATAATCATCATCATCATCTTCGTCGTTGTGTATACACAGTTTATGACATTATTTTGAGACATTATAAGGAATATTCAATAAGGCGACAATGACACTATAAGAGCACAATATTTGCCTATGACAAAAGTGATTTTTTATCTCTTCCTTATTTTTTCCACATGACTTAACTTAGGATACAATGACGTGAAACTAGAACATTGCGTCCCATTAAGTTTCATTGGAGGAGGTAAACAACAAATAATCTTGAATTAAAGCTGTAATTTCTGCCAAGGTTATTGGGCAATGTAGTGGTAAATATTCAATGAAATTAATAATAGTACTTAAACCTTAACATGTATGTACATATATAATAAAACAAGTAAGAAATAATTAAAGCTGGGAAGAGTAATTTATATGATAAGTTAAACAAATACTGCTGAAGTAATATTTAGTGATATTGTTAAATATGAGTTTGTTAAAAAATTTTGTTTGTTAATAAATTGTGAGTATATTTATTTTTTATAGGCTATGATTGGCTTTTTTCACGTAAATCGAAATACAAATTTGACCTCTGTGGTCATATGAGTGTAAATCGCACGAAAAGAATATATGGGAGCTATATCTAAATCTGAAGCGATTAAAACCAAACCTAGTATGCGTATCCAGAATGTTAATTCTACTCCCTGTACAAAATTTAAAGCAAATCAGGTCAAAATTCTGCTTACGGGGCCATATAAATGTATATCGGGTGAAGAATATATCTATATCTAAATATGAACCGATTTCAACTAACTTTGGCATGCATAGCTATAATATTAATTCTACTCCCTGTCCAAAATTTGACTTAAATCGGATTACAAATTTGACCTCTGCGGTCATATGAGTGTAAAACGGACGAAAGATATATAACGGAACTATATCTAAATCTGAACCGATTTCAACCAAAATTGGCACGTATATCGAAACCGTTAATTCTACTCCCTGTAGAAAATATAAGGGTAAAGCTCTGGCTTCAGGGGCATATAAGTGTATATGGGCCGAAAGATATATATGGGAGTTATATCTAAATCTAAACCGATTTCTTCCAAAATCAATAGGGTTCTATTCTGACCCAAAACACATAATCGTGTCAAATTTGAAGTTAATTGGAATAAAATTGCGACCTAGACTTCACAGACAGACGTATATGGTTAGATCGACTCAGGGGCCGTCTCTGAGCAATATTGCCAAAGACACCATCCCAGCAAAAACTGGGTAAGCACTAGTGATTCTTTCAGTAATACCGGAAATCAAAAAGTTACTACTTGCAGTATTACCTGGTATTTAAAAATAATAACTTACCTGAGTAGGAAAAAAGTGATTCTTTCTATTAATACCGGTAATCAAAATCATATCTTGAGGTCCGGGTTCGGCTCTACAGTGGACACCATTGATAGTAGCGATAAATAACGCCAAATTACATTTCAGAAAAAAAAATTGTCAATAAACTATACCTTTGTTTTCTAAAGTTGTATAGTACATAATTTATATTACAAAATAACATCATTGAATAGATCCATGTCGTGGAGCGTGGTATAGTGTGTTGGATTACAAAACAACAGGGGTGACTTCACACTTTTTGGATATCTTTATGGTAAAGATATTATTTTTGGAGAGCTAGTATGCTTGCGAAGAAGTACTTATTTTTCGACTGCTGGTATGCTTGCACGGAAGTACTTTCCTCCAATGTCATGCCCGTGTAAAAGTATTACTACTGATATGTGTACGAGGAAGTTGTTACCAATTTGGCGCAGGTATACTTGTACTCATACCTGGTAATAGGAGTTTTTGCTGGGATATGTCTATCTCTTCTCCTTCTGGGTGTTGCAAACATATGCACTAACTTATAATACCCTGTTCCACAGTGTGGCGCAGGATATAATAATTGCCAATTTTGAATATATTTGAAATCAAACATTTCAGTCAAGCGTTAGAATCATAAACAAGTATATATGGCCGTAAGTTCGGCCAGGCCGAATCTTATGTACTCTCTACCATGGATTGCGTAGAAACTTCTACGAAAGACTGTCATCCACAATCGAATTACGTCCATACGTGGTATATATTAGACAAAAAAGGTATGTGTAGGTAAGTCTACAAATAATTACGAATCGATATGGACTTTTGCACGGTACTTAGGCAGCCAGAATTGAAATATGGGGATCGCTTATATGGGGGCTATATACAAATATGAACTTGATATGGACCAATTTTTGTGTGATTGGAAATCGATTTATCTGAGGGCTATATATAACTATAGACCGATATGGACCTAGTTAGGCATGGTTGTTAACGGCCATATACTAGCACAATGTACCAAATTTCAACTGACTCGGATGAAATTTTCTCCTCCAAGAGGTTCCAAAACCAAATTTCGGGATCGGTTTATATGGGGGCTATATATGATTATGGACTGATATGGACCACTTTTGGAATGGTTGTTAAATATCATATAGCAAAACCACGTACCAAATTTCTATCAGATCGGATGAATTTTGCTTCTCCAAAAGGCACCGGAGGTCAAATCTGGGGATCGGTTTATATGGGAGCTATATATATTTATGGACCGATATCGACCAATTTTTGCATGGTTGTTGGATACCATATACTAATATCACGTACCAAATTTCAACTGAATGGGAAGAATTTTGCTCTTCCAAGGGGCTCTGGAGATCAAATCTGGGGAGCGGTTTCTATGGGGCCTATATATAATTATGGACTGATATGAACCAATTCCTACATGGTTGTTGGATATCATATACTAACATCACGTACCAAATTTCAACCTTATCGGATGATTTTTGGTCTTCCAAGAGGCTGCGGAGGTCAAATCGGGGGATCGGTTTATATGGGGGCTATATATAATTATAGACCGATGTGGACCAATTTTTACAAGGTTGTTAAAGACCATATACCAACACCATGTACCAAATTTCAACCGGAACCAATGAAATTTGCTTCTCTTAGAGGGTCTGCAAGCCAAATTTGGGGGTCCGTTTATATGGGGGCTATACGTAAAAGTGGACCGATATAGCCCATTTGCAATACCATCCAACCTACATCAGTAACAACTACTTGTGCCAAGTTTCAAGTCGATAGCTTGCTCCGTTCGGAAGTTAGCGTGATTTCAACAGACGGATGGACGAACGGACATGCTCAGATCGACTCAGAATTTCACCACGACCCAGAATATATATACTTTATGGGGTCTTAGAGCAATATTTCGATGTGTTACAAACGGAATGACAAAGTTAATATACCCCCATTCTATGGTGGAGGGTATAAAATTATTGTAAATTCACATCCAAAAGACTGAATTCGTGTGATGCAAATTAAATGCAATGGTGGAAATCTGTCTTATGACAGCTCATGTTAAATTCATCGCATCTGCGCCAATTTTTCATCACTTCCGTATCCAAAAAGAACATTTTAACTACTTTTTTGGCAATGATTTTTTACTGGGTTTTTATACCCACCACTATAGAATGACGATGGAGCTATAAGTTTGTCACTCTGTTTTGTCTATGACGATATTACCATGTCCGTCTTGCTGTTTGTCTGTTGAAATCACTCTATAGTCTTCAATAATGAAGCTATCATGCTGAAATTTGCTTTAACTCGTATTTTGTCTGTAGGCAGATCAAGTTCGAAGATGGGCTATATCGGTCAAGATTTTGATATAGTCTCCATACAAATCGACTCTTCGATTTTGTGTCTCGAACGTCTAGACATTCCAATTTTCATCCGATTTGTCTGAATTTTAAAATCTAGAGGTATTTCTGCAGCATAAAGAAATGTGCCGAATATGTTGTGATTCGATCCCTATTTTGATTAGTCTCCATATAGCGCGATATCCTGATTAGACTGAGGGTTTCTAGACACCGAAAGTTTTATCCGCTGTTCTTGAAATTAAAAATCTAGAGGTATTTTGGGTTCATAAAGAAGTGTACCGGATATGGTGTGTATCCGTCCATGGTTTGGTATAGGCCAATCTCCCGATTTGATTTTTTGAGCTTATAGAAATTACAATTTTTATCCAAGTTGCATGAAATTCAGTGTTTTGGTATTTTGGGTTCATATTAGTTGTGGTGAATATGGTATGATTCGGTCCACATTTGGACATAGCGTCCATATAGCCCTATTTGATTATTGATCTAGGCATTCGAATTTGTATCCGATTTGTCAGAAATTCAAAATCTAAAGGTACTTTGGGTTAATAAAGATATGTGCTCAATATGACGTATATCGGTCTATGGCTTGCTATAGACCGATCTCCCGATTTGACTTTTTGGGTTTCTACACACCGCAAGTTTTATTCGGGTTTCCTGAAATTTCAAAATCTAGACGTATTTTGAGTTCATAAACAAGTGTTCCGTAGATGGTGTGTATCGGTCCATGTTTCGACCCAGATTTAGTCTCTTATAGACCGATCTCCTATTTTGCTTCCTTGGGCTTCTTGAAATGGAAATTTGAAATTGGAAATATATATATTATTTCCTAATTAGGGTCCATCTCCAAGGCACTAGTTTAGTTATGCATCTGTCTATATAGCATTTAAAACACATGCATATGTATGTACATATATACATATGCGAAGAAATTTTAATCATATGTACAATACATTCCAAGTGATAAATAATGCTACATATGACAAGAAACATCCTTCCCGAAGTTTGCTATGGTCCGCCCAACACATCACCAGCCAAATAAAGTAGATTTTGGAGAATATAAATGGTGACTACGAGAGAAGACAATCATGAGTTTATACGGACAAAGGACTGATACGGCAGTCAGACATAAAAGTATGAGCTGGCTAGTCTATGCCAAGAAAGAGAAGCAGCTTGTAAAAAAAGAACAACCGACAAGAAGAAAAAAAAACCTCAACCATTGCCACGTAAGCTATGCAATCATGTTTATATTAAAATTATACACATCCATATCCGTCATAAGCAAAGTCCATGCAAAACACTAGTGGAGAAAATGGAGTTAACATCCCTTCAGAAAGACGACAGGATGCAACAGCAAATAACCCAACACACAAAGAGATTCCAAAAATATGGTGTCCCAGAGGCTCTGCAAGCAAATCTGTTGGTTGGTTTATACGGGCGCTATATATATATAGTTGTGGACCGATATGGACCAATTTTTCCACGATTATTAGAGGATATATATTAACATCACGAAACAAATTTCAACTAGATCGAATTAAATTTGCTCCTCTAAGAGACTCCGGAAGGTAAATGTGGCGATCGGTTTATTGGTCCGATACGGACCAATTTTTGCATGCTTGTTAGAAGGCAAGGATTGTCCTAACGTATAAAGGATCGAATGGAATTTGCTCTCCCAAATGTTGTTAAGTCGATAGCTAGTTTAGTTTGGAAGTTGGCGTCATTTCATCATTCGGACGGACGGATATCGCTAGATCCAATGTTTCACTAAGACCCGGAACTTTATGGGGTCTGAGACTAATATTTTCATGTGTTCCATTTTATGGTGAAGGGTAAACAAAAAACCTTCTACAGTGTTACGGAATCTATGCATTCATGTGTATATGAAAGTTACAAAAATCCACATCCTTCATAAGCAAAGACCCTGAAAAAGACAAATGAAGAAAATGAAATCAACTTCCCATGAGAAAGGAGACAGGATGCAGCAAAACCTTACTATAATCGGCCGGGCCAAATCTTAAATACCCACCACCATGAATCATATAATATAATAGTTTTCTTTGAAAACTTATCGCCGTATTACTTGAAAACATATAGAATTTCAGAGGGATACTTTGCCAAGCAAACATATATACCAACATGGAAATCGGGAGACTTAACACATGGGGGCTATACCAAGACATGGACGGATCAACACCATATTTGCTACGCATTATTACGGATCTAAAATTCTTCTAAATTTTGAATTTCAGGCAAATCGGATAAAAATTTCTGTATCTATAAGACCAAGAAATCAAATTCAGAGATCGTTCTATATGGGGGTGTATATGGACCGAAACACCTGATATTCAGATTACTTTCAGGCAAAAATTGGGGTTAAATCGACAAATACCACTTTATTTCCAATTTCAGGCAAATTGGAAAAAAAAATTTTGACGGCGTTTGTTTTTTTTTTTGTTTGCTCCAGACCAACACTTTCAAGTCGATTCTGTCTGTTTCTAAACCAAATGCTCCCTTTGGACCCTTTTGAATTTTTATACCCTGCGCCACACTGTGGAACAGGGTATTATAATTTAGTGCATATGTTTGTAACACCCAGAAGGAGACGAAATAGACACATGGTGTCTTTGGCAATAATGCTCAGGGTGGGTCCCTGAGTCGATATAACCTGTCTGTCTGAATGTCCGTTTGCCCGTCCATCCGTCTGTCTGTGAACACATTTTTGTGATCAAAGTCTAGGTAGCAATTTAAGTCCAATCACCTTCAAATTTGGTACATGTTCCTAATTTGGGTCAGAATAGAACCCTATTGATTTTGGAAGAAATCGGTTCAGATTTAGATATAGCTCCCATATATATCTTTCGCCCGATATGCACTAATATGGACCCAGCAGGCAGAGTTTTATACCGATTTGCTTGAAATTTTGTACAAACATAACACTTAGTCGTATAGTCAAGTGTGCAAAATTTGATTGAAATCAAATCAGATTTAGATAATGCTCCCATATATATCTTTCGCCCGATATGGACTTATATGGCCCCACAAGCCAGACTTTTGGCCAAATTGGGTTGAAATTTTGCACTAGGAGTACAATTAGTAATATAGTCAAGTGTGCAAAATTTGATTGAAATCGGTTCAGATTTAGATATAGCTCCCATATATATCTTTCGCCCGATATGGACTAATATGGTCCTAAAAGCCAGAGTTTTAGCCCAATTTGGTTGAAATTTTGCACTAGGAGTACAATTAGTAATATAGTCATGTGTGCCAGGTTCAGATTTTGATATAGCTCCCATATATATGTTTTTCTGATGTCGACAAAAATGGTCAAAATACCAACATTTTCCTTGTTAAATCGCCACTGCTTAGTCGAAAAGTTGTAAAAATGACTCTAATTTTCCTAAACTTCTAATACATATATATCGAGCGATAAATCATAAATAAACTTTTGTGAAGTTTCATTAAAAGTGCTTCAGATTAAAATGTTTCCCATATTTTTTCTTTTTATTAAAATTGTGTTCCACCCTAGTGCATTAGCCAACTAAAATTTTGAGTCTATAAATTTTGTAAAAGTCTTTCAAATTCTGTCCACATCGAGTGATATTTAAATGTATGTATTTGGGACAAACCTTTATATATAGCACCCAACACATTTGACGGATGTGATATGGTATCGAAAATTTAGATCTACAAAGTGGTGCAGGGTATAATATAGTCGGCCCCGCCCGACTTTAGACTTTCCTTACTTGTTTTTTACTAACATTGTGTTCCACCCTAGTGCATTAGCCGACTTAAATTTTGAGTCTATAGATTTTGTAGAAGTCTATAAAATTCTGTCTAGATCGAGTGATATTTAAATGTATGCATTTGGGACAAACCTTTATATATAGCCCCAAAGACATTTGACGGATGTGATATGGTGTCGAAAATTTAGATCTACAAAGTGGTGCAGGGTATAATATAGTCGGCCCCGCCCGACTTTAGACTTTCCTTACTTGTTTATGTGTAGGCCTTTCCTATTGATGCATAGCCTAAATAGATGAGAAGAGTTGCCAATATAACTCTCGTAAGAGACAATAAAATTGAAATGACTTTTATGGAAATTCAATAGAAACACTGTGCAAAAGAATTATGTGGGCAAGGAATATGCTTAAGCTTTAGGTTCGTATACATCCACATACAGAAACTTACACATGCCCTTTATAGGAGTACATTACCAAAAGGAGCAACCAAATACATACGAGTATACTATTACATAAGCTACAATCTTCCAGCAAAACGATGTTGTAGTTGTTAATTTTAATGTTGTTCTTGTTGTTGTTGCTGTTACTGCACATCCTACCATAATTCGTAAGAATAAAAGCAATAGCAACAGCTGCAGTTGTGGTTGTGATGAGAAAGTAAGCTAAGTATGCGTTACAATTTACACTCAAATGTAGACTCACATAGACGCACACACACACATACAGACGTGTTGTATATTCTACACTGAAAGCTTATATAAAATGCTGAGATTTATTTAAGAAGACACTGCTCCATAAGGGTAAACACTGAACCGGAAGAATTGTGTCAACTGCAGCTGCATATCCTTAAGGCTGTGGTTATATCAACCACTAATTTGATTGCAACGCGCAATGGACTCTCTTTCCGTTTAATAAACACTCACACATAGTCACATCCAATAAAATATGAATATAACAGGATTTCCTGACAGAATTCCATGTGGACAAAGTCATGAAGCCTACGAATCTTTGTGTAACTATGGAAAACTGCAATGCCACTTTGCAGATAATTTAATAAGAATACGATTGGTATGTAAAAGAAAGAAAGTGTATTGTACACAAGAAAGGTCTAATGTAATGAAATGCCTAGAGTATGCTAGCTAATAGTGAATTGTTGGTCTTTAGGGATGTTTTAAAAGATACTTAAGTAGTATATATGACTGAAAGTTCGGCCAGGACGGAGGGTACCATGGATTGCTGGATCGGAAGAAATTTGATCCTCCATGATCCTTTCGAAGTTATTTCAACCTGATGGGATTTAGTTTCTTATTCCAAAAGCCCAGATTTGACTCCGGAAGTCAAATCTGGGCATTGGTTTATATGGGAGCTATATATAATATGAATCGATATAGACAATTTTCGGCATGATTGTTAGAATCAATGATGTCAGTATCAAAATCGAAATTTCAACCGCATCTTGTCCCAAATCTGTGGAAGAAATTTGATCCTTGAAATTTGGTATTCACAGACGTGATGATGTCCTTGGCTCAAATAAATTCAACTTTTAAAACGACTTCTTAAACGATAGTTTCACCCGAAACATTCTCTCTGAACTTGGAAATTTCTTTAGTGGCTTAATTTGTTCGATTTAGAAATTGATTCTGTTATTTTTTTCACATTTCACAAGTCTTGCTATATACTTCTCCTAAAATCACCATGTCTTGAATTTCTCCATTCTAGAATTCTTAAATAAATAAATAAATACATATTTGGAGCGCATACTAAAAATGCTGAATTTTTTTTTTTCAACTATTTTTTATCTTCCTATCTGTCCGGTATCCGTATACCGGGACAAAAAAATCGACTCGCTTTTAATCTCAACTCACGAAATGGCCAAATCGTTGCCTTCCTCATAAGAAAGAGAATGCTGATAGAGGTAGTTCATGCGTCATAGCTAAGAACAAGTTGTAATTACTTGAAGCAATGCCTGGCTTATACAGCTGCAGGGATTGGACTTCCCATTTGAATGCTTTCAAAAAAGCTTTTACGGGTTTTGTGTGCGAGTGTTATCGTGCTGCACAATCATGCATAAGCTCAAGCGCATCAATTTAGTTTGATGCAAAACTCCTGTGATAGTTTCATTTAGTTGCATTAGCTCATAGTACACAGCACCCAGCTTGTGTTCAAATGGATATTCCGTCGACCAGGGTACCCATACACTATTAAAACCCTCCACCATAGGATGAGGTTATTTATATTAGTATCAATCCTCTTTTTCCTCCCTTTTATCGAAATCTTGTATTCAGCGACGAAATTCATTTTCACCTCAACGGGTTACGTACCCGTTCGGAATTGTCGGTTTTGGAGTGAAGATGAGCAAGGAATATTACAAAAACTACCAATGCATCCAGAAAAAGTCACAGTTTGGTGGGGTTTATTGACAAATGGTATTATTGAACCGCACTTCTTCAAAGATGATGTGAATTGTAACGTAGCTGTGTATGGTGACTGCGAGGTGATATTCATAATTTTGTTTTTGCCCATGATACGTGGTTTCCATAAGACGATACCACAGGAGTTAACGAGAGGCGAGTTTGGTGATGCTACAATTTAACGGCTTTAGACTATTTCTTGAGAGGATATGTTCAAGCTCATGTTTTTACAGACAATCATGCTTCAATTGACATATTGGTTGACAACATTGAAACATTTATTCGTGAGAAATCGGCCGAAATGTTGGAAAGTGTATGCCAAAATTGAACTAAGAGGATGCACTATTTGATGCGCAATTGTGACCAGCGTTGTCACAATGAATTTTTATTTTGAACCGAGATTTTTCAAAAATTGGACCAAAACTCCTGCCAGCGAACCATTTTTCCAAATTAAATTAATATGAATTTTTTCCAAACTTTTATTTCGATAGAAAATTTTGTCAAATTTTCATTTCTATAGAAAGTTTTGTCACAATTTTATTTCTTAGAAAATTTTGTCACAATTTTATACCTATAGAAAATTTTGTCACAATTTTATTTCTATTGAAAATTTTGTCAAAACTTTATTTCGTTTTGTTATTGTTGGTTTTATTCTTTAAGCATTGTTGTTGTTTTTTATTGCAGCTTAAAACCATACATTGACTAAACTACAGGTGTAGCTTAACCAACAGAGGAAAAGAATGTTTGTCAAATTTATTTGGGCAAAGCCCTATAGACTGCAAGATGGTTGGATGGACGCACGTTTCGGAATTACCACATTCCTCATCAGCATCCTCTACTTGCAGCAAAACTATCAACCAATTATCAGAATAAATTCAGGCAGTTTATTAAACCCAACAAAAACCACACTTGATCCCTCCGAAAAAAGGTTTTACATTGATAGCCGGCTTATGCCGAAATAAATTCGAAACAAAAATTTTGTCACAATTTTATTTCTATAGAAAATGTTGTCAAAATGTTATTTCTATAGAAATTTTTGTCTAAATTTTATTTTTATAGAAAATTTTGTAATAATTGTATTTCTATAGAAAAATTTTTAAAAATTGTATTTCTATAGAATTTTTTGTCAAAAATTATTTCTGCAGAAAATTTTATTAAAATTTTAGTTCATTAGAAATTTTTTTCTAAATTTTATTTCTATAGAAAATGTTGTTGTTTGTTTGTTTTATTATTAATCTATCATAAGTACAGGTAACTGGAATAGTTAACATTGTTTTGAGTTTCTATCGTAATGATATTTTAACAAAATTTATAATAAATTGGATTTCCGAACTAGCATATTTTTAAAAGTTTAGAAAATATTGTCAAAATTTTATTCCTAAAGAAGATGTTGTAAAAATGTTATTTCTGTAGAATTTTTTTTTTTTTTAATTTTATTTCTAACCAAAACTTTATTTCTATAGAAAAATTGTATTTCTATAGAAATTTTTTGTTAATATTTTATTTGTATAGAAAATTTAATTTTGTCAAACTTTTATTTCTATAGAAAGTTATCGCAAAATTTTATTTTTATTTCTACAAAATTTTCTTACTGTACAAAATTTTTGTATAATTTTGAATCTATACAAAATTTTTTTAAAGCTTACTTCTATATACAAGTTTATTTCTATTGTTAAATATTGTTAAAATTTTATTTGTATAGTAATTTTTGTCAAAATTTCATTTTTATAGAATATTTTGTCAAAATTTTATTTCTATTTATTTTGAAAATATACCGATTTGACGAAAATGCAGTAAAATCAAGCAAATTCAATTTGGTCCGACCATCGGACCAAATTTAAAAATTAATAATTTGTTGGACCAATTTTTGTCCGATTGGATTAAAATGACAACTGGCAACTGGTTGTGACCACCATTTGCATACAATAATCTTCAAACATTAAATTGTATGGATCGTACTAACGATTCAAATACAGATTTCATGAATTTTTCTGAAGTTAACCTTTGTGTGTGTATTTTTTAACTTGCCTATAGCTTTTAAAACGTCACACTTTATATACATCCGTTGAAATCACACTAACTTACAAATGATGCCTAGATTTGACTTCCGGAGCCTCTAGAAAGACAAATGTTCATCCGATCCGGAATTGTGTGTTCACAACTGCAATGTATCTATAATCTTCGTAAGTAATATAAACAGAGTTTTCCATCATTTTACATTCAGACAATGCTAGATTCGCTCTGAATGCACTTTCTACCATATTTACTATAATAAATTATATTTTTATTTATTTACAAATAAAATGGAAGGCATAGCGTCACTAGGTATATGCATTCTTGCGAATCTATGAATTCTCTCTGAGTCCAAGGTAAATTAAATTTCTTACAAATTCCCAGCCCACAAGATTCACAATATAAAGGTGGTCACCTAATGGTACATTTGCCCAAAAATTAAATTGTATTTATGGCCTTGGAGTGCATCTTTTCGTTTCCCTTTGGGATATATGAATTTTCTGTGGAATCAGCATTATTCATTTCACTTCACAATAATTTCATTATAAGAGCATTTGGGTCACATGTGTTCATCTTTGTGGACACACACACATATACACATAAATCTACAAACATGCACCTTCACTCATATACTAGATATTCTTTTGCAGCCATGTATTTCTTGGCTATAATCTGGCTTCTTGTGAAACTTCAATGGGAAACCTTGTCTTCCTTGGTTAGTCTGTATGTGTGTGTGTGTGTATTTCTCGGTATAAGTCCATAATCCAATGTTGGTCATTTTACTTTACTTTACCAACTTTCTTAAACTATAATATTATAGTACTGGAACATGCACCTGACAACCTTCAACCAACTCGAAGAACAACCAGTCCAAGTTTGTAGGCGTATTTCTATCGTCAACATAGTCGTCTTAGCTTTTGAACCCACGGCCTGTGAGTAACAATAACACAATGTGAAGTGAAGTTACAGAGCAACAATTTCAAGGATAAATCTTCATTGTTGTTCTTACAAAATATATATGGTCATCCATCCAAAGATTGCAATAACATTTATGGATATACAATAGGATTGAAGAAATTTTCAATTAAGAAAGTAGCCAAGGAAAGGAAAGGATGAAGTTTATTATATTGAAATGTTTTCTTATATTCCATCATGATATAAAGATGAAAAAAGGAAATGAAAAACTAAAGAAAAAAATTAAATACATTATTAAATTTATATACGATAAAATGTTTGATTAAATATTACAATGTTACTAAAATTTAAATCCGTATAACAAAACACATCCTATTTAGTCCATCCATCCTTTCATCTAGTTGTTCGTTGCAAAATAAAGGTTTAAGATTTCTATGACCTGTAATTTTTTCTTAGATCGAAAATAAATTCATCGGTGTTTTTTTTACATAATCGTAGAATAGTGCGGCTGATATGCATTGCAACCATCTACAGCTTACCATCATTGCTACGGTTTATCCTATTTCATTGTTTACAAGCTTACAAAAGCATTTCGATCTATTGCATTTAGAAATAAAATTATTAGTCATAAAATTCAAGCATGATAGTGTGAATCAGAGAATTATTACCACGCAGTCAAACTTCGTCAGCATCGTCGTGAACAGCCTCCGGGATCGCGCTTTGGCCGTCGTATTTTGTTTATCATCGCGATTTGGAGTCACTACCTTCTTGTAAGTCGATAGTCCGGCTCGTTTTTTGGCTCGATGCATGGTTGTAGACGATACACCCAGCTTATTTGCGGCATCTCGGAGAGAGAGGTTAGGGTTTCGCTTGAAACTACCGGCAACTCTCTTTGTCGTCTCAGCGGCTTCCGGTTTTCGATTTCCCCCCGATCCAGACTTCCTGGCTATCAACAAACGTTCCCCAAACACTTTAATTACATTTGTAACGGTTGATTTGGAAACTTTTAGCGATTTTGCCAGCTTTGCGTGCGAGTAGCTCGGATTTTCGCCATGCGAGAGCAAAATTTTGATACGCTGCTCTTCTTGCTTGGTCGGCATTTTGACAACTGAAGAGTGAATTCCAAAATCAAAACAGGTGCAATATTCTACACACACACACACTTTCAAAATGAGTGGTGTTCAGGTTTTTTAAATGCAAAATTGAAAGAAATACGTCAAGTTTATATTGACCAAATTTTGACCGTATCACCCTTTAAAACCAAATTTCGGGATCGGTTTATATGGGGGATATATATGATTATAGACTGATATGGACCACTTTTGGCATGGCAGTTAAATATCATATACTACCATTACGTACCAAATTTCAACCAGATGGGATGAATTTTGCTTCTCCAAAAGGCACCGGAGGTCAAATCTGGGGATCGGTTTATATCGGAGCTATATATAATTATGGACTGATATGAACCAATTCCTGCATGGTTGTTGGATACCATATACTAACATCACGTACCAAATTTCAACTGAATCAGATGTATTTTGGTCTTCCAAGAGGCTCCGGTGGTCAAATCTGGTGATCGGTGTGTATGGAAGCTATATATAATTATGGACCGATTTCGAGCAATTTTTGCATGGTCATTAGAGACCACATACTTACAGCCTGTACCAAATTTCAGCCGGATCGGATGAAATTTGCTTCTCTTAGAGGCTCCGCAAGCCAAATCGCCCAGCAAAAAAAGCGTCACCAAAAAAGTAATGAAAATGTTCTTTTTGGATACGGAAGTGGTGCAAAATTGACGCAGAAGTGATGAATTTAACATAGACTTGTCTTAGGAGGGAAGTCCTCCATTTCAACGGCACTTGCACTGAATTTACATCACTTTTTTAGGTGTGATCCGAATTCAATGTTTTGGATGTAAATTAAAAAAATTCTGTCATATTTTGTCAAATAAATAATTTTTATAATTTTTTATAATTTTTAATGGATTCTAACATTTGTCGGAAACGTTTGACCTCAAATATTTTCAAAAACTCACAATTTTTTCAGATTGGATTTAGCATTTTTTTCAACAAAGTTTAAATGATTTGTACCATTTTATGAATTCTTAAACTGTTTTTAACCAATTTGAAACAAAAAAAGTTAAAATAATCTATTAAAAATATGAAAAAAGCCTGTTATAAAAAATTGAATGAAAAGAAGTTCCTGTGTAGTAAAAACAAAGAACATCATTGGGAGTACATCTTCTGGAAGTGCTTTTAAATTTGGGCCTTAGGAAGAACTTCCAAATTGTTTTGCTGGGCGGTTTATATGGGGGCTATATATAATTATGAACCGATGTGGACCAATTGTTGCGTGGTTGTTAGAGACCATATACTAACACCATGCACCAAATTTCAGCCGGATCGGATGAAATTTGCTTCTCTTAGAGGATCTGCATGCCAAATTTGGGGGTCCGTTTATATGGGGGATATAGGTAAAAGTGGACCGAAATGGCCCATTTGCAAAACCATCCGACCTACATCAATAACAACTACTTGTACCAAGTTTCACGTTGATAGCTTGTTTCGTTCGGAAGTTAGCGTGATTTCAACAGACGGACGGACGGACGGACATGCTCAAATCGACTCAGAATTTCACCACGATCCAGAATATATATACTTTATGGGGTCTTAGAGCAATATTTCGATGTGTTACAAACGGAATGACAAAGTTAATATACCCTCTTCCTATGGTGGAGGGTATAAAAAATGCTTTATTATATATCGGTCCACTTTTACGTTTAGCCCCCATATAAACGGACCCCCAAATTTGGCTTGCGATTGCTCTAAGAGAAGCAACTTTCATCCGATCCGGCTGAAATTTGGTACATGGTGTTAGTATGTGGTCTCTAACAACCATGCAAAAATTGATCCATATCGGTCCATAATTACATATCGCCCCCATATAAACCGATCCCCCGATTTGGCTTGCGGAGCCTCTAAAAGAACCAAATTTCATCCGATCCGACTGAAATTTGGTACATGGTGTTAGTATATGGTCTCTAACAAACATGCCAAAATTGGTTCATATCGGTCCATAATTATATATAGCCCCCATATAAGCCGATCCCCAGATTTGACCTCCGGAGCCTCTTAGAGGAGCAAAATTCATCCGAACCGGTTGAAATTTGGAACGTGGTGTTAGAATGTGGTCTTCTACAAACACGCAAGAATTGGTCCATATCGGTCCATAATTATATATAGCCCCCATATAAGCCGTTCCCCAGATTTGAGGAGCAAAATTCATCCGATCCGCTTAAAATTTGCAATGTGGTGTTAGTATAAGACCGCTAATAACCATGCCAAAACTGGTCCATATCGGTATATAGTTATATATAGGCGATCCCCAATCACACAAAAATTGGTCCTTATCGGTTCATAATCATGGTTGCCACTCGAGCCAAAAATAATCTACCAAAATTTTATTTTTATAGAAAACATTGTCAAAATGTTATTTCTATAGAAAATTTTGTCAAGATTTTATTTCTATAGAAAATTTTGTCAAAATTTTATTTCTATAGAACATTTTGTCAAAATTTTATTTCTATAGAAAATGTTGTCAAAATTTTATTTGTATAGAAAATTTAGTCAGAATTTTATTTCTATAGAAAATTTTATCCAAATTTTATTTCTATAGACATTTTTTTTCAAATTTTACTTCTATAGAAACTGTTGTCAAAATGCTATTTCTATAGAAACTTTAAACTTAATTATATACGTATTTAATCGGCCTTTTTTAGTTTAATATATACCACGTATGGACTGTGGTATATATTACGATGTTAGGAAGTTTTAAGATACCTTGCCATCGGCAAGTGTTACCACAACCCAAGTAATTCGATTGTGGATGACAGTCTTCAGTAGAAGTTTCTACGCAATCCATGGTGGAGGGTACATAAGCTTCGGCCTGGCCGAACTTACGGCCGTATATACTTGTTTATTCAAAACTCTACTAGCTTTACATCATTCATTCGCAACTTCAAACTATTCTTGGCTTGCGTGGTCCATAATGTCACTCCAAGCGTTAGTTGCATCAGCGAATGGCTACCTACAATTTTGAAATTTTTAATGGATATCATTTGCTTCCTTGCTGAAGGGACTGAAATATTTTGAGACGTTTGCTACTTTTTCAACATTTACGACGCGTATGTGACGTTTACAACTTTGCGACAGTCGCAAACCTAAAAAAGTTTAATACAGACAATTTCTGGTGTGAATGCTTCAAATTTAGCTGGAAGCCACAAGTGGATATTGTTAGAGCCTTCCAGTATTTAAATGTAAATACATCTTTTGTTTCTCGTAGCAAAGCATTTTTCCGTGATAGTGGAAATATTGCATTGTGACCAAAAAGTGAACAAAAGCAACTATATAAGGCGAAATTTCTGCCAGACAGAATCTTATGTACCCTCCACCATGAATTACAATAAACTCCCAGCAAAAAAAGCGTCGCCAAAAAAGTAATAAAAATGTTCGTTTTGGATCCGGAAGTGGTGCAAAATTGACGCAGAAGTGATGAATTTAACATGGGCTTGTCATAGGACGGAAGTCCTCCATTTCAACAGCCGTTGCACTGAATTTGCATCACTTCTTTAGGTGTGATCCGAATTCAATGTTTTGGATGTAAATTAAGAAATTCTGTAATATTTTGTCAAATAAATAATTTTTATAATTGACCTCAAATATTTTCAAAAATTCATAATTTTTTCAGATTGAATTTAGCATTTATTTCGACAAAATTTAAATGATTTGTACCATTTTATAAATTTTTACTTTGTTTTTAACCTATTTGAAACAAAAAAAGTTAAAATTACCCATTAAAAGTATGAAAAAACCAAGTTATAAAAATTGAATTCAAAGAACTTCCTGAGTAGTTAAAATAAAGAAAATCATTGGGAGTGCATCTTCTGGAAGTGCTTTTAAAGTTGTGCCTTTGGAAGAACTTCCAAATTTTTTTGCTGGGCTACTAAAGACTGTCATCAACAATCGAATTACTTGGAGTGTGGTAACAGTTACCAATGGTAAATTATATTAAATCTTCTTAACAATGACTTTTAAATTTTATATTAGTCCATATGGAGTCCATGTTAGACAAAATAGGCAGAAACATGCCTACACAAGCCTCTTTAGTTTTTGATCGTTTTATATAGAGGAGTTATAAATATTTATGAACCCATATAAGCCAGTTTAAGCGTGGAATTGGAAGACCAAAATTTCAATCGGATAAAATTTAATTTTCTCTTACATATTTGGGGATGGTGTCGGCGCTATAAGCAATTATGGACCGAAATGGTTCTTAAGGTCTTACATTAACATTTCGTACTGATTTTAATTCGGATCGGATTGAATTTATTCTTCCAAGAGGTTCCGGATTTCAAAACTGGGTATCGATTTATGCGGAAGCTGTATATAATTTGTTAGAGGACATATACTTACATCACGCACCAAATGGGGTCGAATGGAATATGCTTTTCCAAGAGGCTCCATAAGGCTAATCTGGAGATTTGTTTATATCTGGATTCTCTCTAAAAAATCTGCTGACCGATTATGCTTATTTTCAATGATGCTATGGGTGAAGAGTAATAAACCACAGCTGAAATAAAAATGTTGTCTCCAACCGTTATGTTACGAGTAAAAGTTGAATGTATAATCTGATTGTGAAGTTTAAGTATTATTTTCCACTTATGAAATACGAATTTATTACTAGCTATTTAAAAATCCTTTTAAATTATTTTCAAATATCACCATTCATAGAAACATAGATATTTGTGATTTAAGTTTTCCCCCCAAATTCCCTGGAATGTAGTACAATTTAAGATAACTCCAATACAATACCACTAGATACAAAAAAAGTTGGGCAAATAAAAACAAGCAACGAAAAATCTGAAGACCAAAACAAATAGAGGAAACTCTATTCAAATAAAATATACGCCATGCTGGCTGCAGGAATGACAAAAATCGAACACGATTTAACGACAAAGGTACAAATAATGAAGATAAAATAAAACGACGCCGAAACGCTTGCACACAACCACTCGCAAAAAGAGAAGAAACACACACACACCAACGTATGACAGCAAAATAAAACTTTGACAGTTTAGCTAAGCTTCGAATCGTCCATAGTTTGGCTGAATTTTAGTCACAATTTTGTTCTTTCCATTTTTCACTCATATTTTGGTTTTGTTTGTTAGAAAACAGAACACTCTGCAGTTGAAAATTGGGAATAACAAATGCAAATAAAAATGCATTAGAAATTAAATAGATCGAAGTTTAGATTCCCTATTTAGATAAAAATAGATAATATTTTGATGGTTTCTAGCATTTGAAGGGAGTAACGCTCCATAGGCACATTGGCTCAAACTTCCGCTAAAGAAAATCGAGGGTCTTACCAGAGCTACTATATTATATTCTGTCCGAATATAAATTTTAATAATCGCGAAAAAAAAATTGGTTCATATCGGCCTACAACGTGGATCCATCGGGGTGCCTTGCATACGCAGGTTCGTGGGTTTAACCCAACTTTGACCAAATACCAAAAAATTGTTCGTCGATGGATTATTCCCCCTCAGTAATGCTGGTGACATTTCTCTTTTTAACTCATATTTATTATTCTTATATTATATCCATGGAGCTCACCCGATGGTAAGCCCACATTTGCCTATTTTATACACCGAAAAAAGTGAACTCTTTTATAGGAAGAATGAACTACCTCGCACGAAAATTGAACTAAATTTTACTCCACATTTTGAGATTTCCACAAAGAGTTGCTAAAACCAGGAAAATTTAATGCCCTGTTGTACTTTTTAACTGCAGTTCACGAAATTAAATCCTCTCATAGAAGAAAAAATTTACTAAAAGTAAAGAAGAAAATCATTGGCGCCAAATCATCACAATTTTAACCATACAGTAGTTCATTCTTACTATTTTTGGAAATCGTACGAAAATTTTCGTTTGCTTTACTTCATATTGAACTTCATTGAACTTTATACCCACGTTTGGTTCATACAATTTTTGAGACATACTTAAAAAAGTAAGATTTCATTAAGCTGTAGTAATTTTTTTCCAATAAAAATAAGTTAAATTTAGAGTTAGTTCAACTACGGACATTTTTATACCCTGCTCCACACTGTGGAACAGGGTATTATAAGTTAGTGCATATGTTTGCAAAACCCAGAAGGAGGCGAGATAGACACATGGTGTCTTTGGCAAAAATGCTCAGGTTGGGCTCTTGAGTCGATATAACGATGTCCGTCTGTCCGTGAACACATTTTATTAATCAAAGTCTAGGTCGCAGTTTTAGTCCAATCGACTTCAAATTTGGCACAAGTATGTGTTTTGGCTCAGAATAGATCCCTATTGATTTTGGAAGAAATCGGTTCAGATTTAGATATAGCTTCCATATATATCTTTCGCCCGATATGGACTAATACGGTCTCAGAAGCCAGAGTTTTACCCCAATTTGGTTGAAATTTTGCACAGGGAGTAGAATTAGCATTGTAGCTATGCGTGTCAAATTTGGCTGAAAACGGTTCAGATTTAGATATATAGCTTTCGCCCGATTTACACTCATATGACCACAGAGCCCAATTTTTTGCTCCGATTTAGTTGAAATTTTGCACAGTGAGTAGAATTAGCATTGTAGCTATGCGTGCCAAATTTGGTTGAAATCGGTTCAGATTTAGATATAGCTCCAATATATAGCTTTCGGCCGATTTACACTCATACGACCACAGAGGCCAATTTTTTGCTCCGATTTAGTTGAAATTTTGCACAGGGAGTAGAATTAGCATTGTAGCTATGCGTGTCAAATTTGGTTGAAATCGGTTCAGATTTAGTTATATCTCCCATATATAGCTTTCGCCCGATTTACACTCATATGACCACAGAGGCCAATTTTTAACTCCGATTTAGTTGAAATTTTGCACAGGGAGTAGAATTTGCATCGTTGCTATGCGTGCCAAATTTGGTTGAAATCGGTTCAGATTTAGATATAGCTATAGTTTTTCTGAATTCGACAAAAATGCTCAAAATACCAACATTTTCCTTGTAAAATCGCCACTGCTTAGTCGAAAAGTTGTAAAAATGACTCTAATTTTCCTAAACTTCTAATACATATATATCGAGCGATAAATCATAAATAAACTTTTTCGAAGTTTCCTAAAAATTGCTTCAGATTTAAACGTTTCCCATATTTTTTTACTAACATTGTGTTCCACCCTAGTGCATTAGCCGATTTAAATTTTGAGTACCTTAGTTGTTAGTACCTTCATTTTTTTGTATTTATTTTCATAATTTATTATGATTTTAAATAAACTAATAATAATAATAATTTTGAGTCTATAGATTTTGTATAAGTCTATCAAATTCTGTCCAGATCGAGTGATATTTAAATGTATGTATTTGGGACAAACCTTTATATATAGCCCCCAACACATTTGACGGATGTGATATGGTATCGAAAATTTAGATCTACAAAGTGGTACAGGGTATAATATAGTCGGCCCCGCCCGACTTTAGACTTTCCTTACTTGTTTTCTGTGTATTTTATTCAAAAATTGAGTAAAAATAAAATAACTATAATGATTAAGGTTTAAACAAGGTGCTCTTCTGCGGAGACATATAAATGTTGCTCGATTTGTCATCAGGTTTGCTGCTAGAGAATTTGGGTGTGTTTCGATTCTGGATTTGTAGTTTTGTAATTGATGCAGTATTTCTTCCTTAACTGTTTTCGGGATATTTTTCGAAGCATTTTTGACTGAAAATGTTCCAGTACTTTTCTGAGTGTTTCCAAACTTATCTAAGCGATTTCACTGTAATGTGGAACACCGTTCGAACTTCCAAAAGTTGAAGAAAATTTTACCAATAATCACTAAATTTAAAAACTCTTATTTTGAAGGAATTCCGAGCAAAAAAAGCGTCGCCAAAAAAGTAATGAAAATGTTCTTTTTGGATCCGGAAGTGGTGCAAAATTGACGCAGAAGCGATGAATTTAACATGGGCTTGTCATAGGACGGAAATCCTCCCTTTCAACAGCCGTTGAACTGAATTTGCATCACTTCTTTAGATGTGATCCGAATTCAATGTTTAAAATAAAAAAATTCTGTGATATTTTGTAAATTAAATAAATTTCATAATTTTTTATAATTTTTAATGGACTCTAACGCTTGTCGAAAATGTTTGACTTCAAATATTTTCAAAAATTCACAATTTTTTAAGATTGGATTTAGCATTATTTTCGACAAAATTTAAATGATTTGTATCATTGTATGAATTCTTACTCTGTTTTTACCTATTTGAAACAAAAGAAGTTAAAATTACCCACTAAAAGTGTGAAAAACCAAGTTATAAAAAAATTGAATTAAATGAACTTCCTGGGTAGTTAAAAAAAAGAACATCATTGGGAGTGCATCTTCTGGAAGTGCTTTTAAAGTTGTGCCTTTGGAAGAACTTCCAAATTTTTTTGCTGGGTTATTTCATTTTTATGCGAAATTGTTTCAAAATCTTGATTCTATAAAAAAATTGTCCAAATTTCAGTTTTGTCAACATTTTATTTCTAGAGAAAATTTTGTCAAAATTTTATTTCTATAGAAAATTTTGTCAAAATTTTATTTCTATAGAAAATTTTGTCAAAATTTTATTTCTATAGAAAATTTTATCAAAATTTTATTTCTATAGAAAATTTTGTCAACATTTTATTTCTATAGAAAATTTTGTCAAAATTTTATTTCTATAAAAAATTTTGTTAAAATTTTATTTCTATAGAAAATTTTGTTAAAATTTTATTTCTATAGAAAATTTTGTCAAAATTTTATTTCTATAGAAAATTTTGTCAAAATTTTATTTCTATAAAAAATGTTGTCAAAATTTTATTTCTATAGAAAATTTTGTTAAAATTTTATTTCTATGGAAAATTTTGTCAAAATTTTATTTCTATAGAAAATGTTGTCAAAATTTTATTTCTATAGAAAATTTTGTCAATTTTTATTTCTATAGAACATTTTTTCACAAATTTATTTCCGTAGAAAATATTGTTGAAATTTTATTTATATAGAAATATTTGTCAAACTTTTATTTCTATAGAAAATTTTGTCAAAATTTTATTTCTATTGGAAATTGTATAAAAACTTTATTTCTATAGGAAAGTGTAGCAAAACTTTATTTCCATAGGACATTTTGTCAAAAGTTTTATCAAAATTTTAAGTCTATAGAAAATTTTATCAATATTTTATTTCTATAGAACATTTTGTCAAAATTTTATTTCCATAGAAAATTTTGTCAAAATTTTAATTCTTTAGACAATTTTGTCAAAATTGTACTTCTATACAAAATGTCAAAATTTTATTTCTATAGAAAATTTCGTCAACATTTTATTTCTACAGAAAATTTTGTCAAAATCTTATTTCTATAGAAAATATTTTCCAAATTTTGTTTTTATTTCTATAGAAAATTTTATTGAAATTGATGCATCTCTTAGTTGGAGAGAAATATTTCGCAAAATCTATCAAAACAGCAAGAATTCTACCAATCTAACAAACAGTTAAAAGTCACCATTTTTGGTAGAATTCTACCAACTGTGGCAGTCGTGTATAATATGCACTAGATAGGGTCACGAAAATAAATTGATGCGGTCACCCCCCAGTTTTGTAGCATATTCGAAGGCAATTTCAGAACACCAAAACTTTTTTTTTCGTGCACCCTACGACCCCCGAAATACAATTTATTGTGCTGTGTCGTCATTTGAAGTCCGTTCGAAAAAAAAACGCATATTGTTCTTCGTGGTTGATTGGGGGCTATATTTCGTGGATTGGTCACTTTTGACGAACAACGATATGCGTTTCTTTTCGATCGGACTTCAAATGACGACACAGCACAATAAATTGTATTTCGGGGGGTCGTAGGGTGCACCGACAAAAAAAGTTTTGGTGTTCTGAAATTGTCTTCGAATATGCTAAAAAACTGTGGGGGGGGGGGGGGTCACCGTATCAACTTTTTTTCCCTTTAGGCCGTGACCCTATATAATATACACTGAATATAATCCTATAAAGAAGAGTGCTTTTTTTTAAAGCAAAAATTGTCTTCGAATGGCCAATAAAGCCACAAGCTTTTATGATCATGGTCTGCTGCCACTATATTTATTTTTAACTTTTATAGTTCCAAACCAAAAATATGGGAAAAAACATAAAATTTTAGAATCTGTTCAGAGTTGTAGGAATTGGATACCATTGACACGAACTAAAATGGTCAACAAAGCTATCGCACGCTACACGAAAAAGGCTCTGAGGTATTTGGTCCATTCCCGGCGAAGCAAATAATCGACACTTTCTCTCCAAAACGGAGAAAAAATTCCACCGATTGATTCGTAGGTTTTTGTTGGTCATGCGGAGGTACTTCCTACTTTTTAAGCCATTATTGGTTGACGTGTGCTAAGAACGATGTTGATTAGGACTGTTGTAATATCAATGACCTGTGCCGAAAATATTTGTCTGTCCAGGGCTTCAAACTGTCTCTGAGATATTTTCCCCATACAATTTGGTATTTTTTTTACACTACGGCAGATGAATACTAGAAACAATCAGTCGTTACTCGTCTCCCCCATAAAATGTCCAAATGTTGGAAGGATCGACATTTTTGTTTTTTACTTTTAAATATGTTATATTAGCTTTAATATGTAGTTCCATATTAAAATTCTGTCGTATTACTGGCAATTGTAGGGTATTAAAAATTTACCTCTCTCTCGCTACGACAGAACATAAAAAAAAAAACAACAAAAAAAAAATATCTGCAACAGTTGCAGTATGAAACGAACATTTTGGTTTTTTGTTTGTTTTGTCATTTTCACTATTGCCTCTACTACCACTCTTGTGATAACAAACAGACGAAACCTCCAAAAAAACGAAAAGCGAAACTAAAACTTCAATGCGAGAGAAAAAATTCAAAAACACATGGCTCAAATTGACCTCGATTCTGGCATCTAATGCCACACAAAAAGATAAACAAAAAACGGACTTCAATGTAAATTGTACGGACTTCAGTTGTAGATTTTTCCCCCTCGATTCTTCGTTTGACCCCATATTTGTTGGCATTCACTCTGGTCCTTTTTGCGCAATATTTGGAAAATTTGTTTGCATTTTTCAACTTATTGGCATTGCATAAGTGGTTTACCCCATTGTAAGCTATGGTCAATTGAGTGGCGGATTCATATGAGCCCAAAGTGACCCAAGAGACTTCTTATTTTCATTAGACAAATTAAGAAGAGGATGAGGATAAAGAGTCTCAAATGAATATCATTTTTTCGAATCCGAAATAGGATAAAAAGAACGAAAAGACGATGGAAACAAGATAAATTTGTTTTACTTTGATTCAATGTTTTTTCGTTGTTTAGTACTTTTCTATCGTCGATGAGTAATTTCCGACATCAGTGCTATTGGCATATGTATCACATATCAAATTTGATATCAATGTCCAACTAATAGCAACCTTGAAGGTAATTGTAGACACTTACTAATGGAAAAATAAAATGCGTTTCTCTTCTATGGTAAATACAACTCGCAAAATACATTAATCAAATGTGTAATTATAAGATTTCTTTTGCATTAGAAATCAAACATGATATCGTGATATAAGAGACATTGCTCCTTCACATTTTTGTGTGGAAAACAACGGACATTTCTAGCTCGAGATATGATTTGTTTAGTGAAAAAAAGGACGAAAAACTAAAAATAAGGGGATATCTAAAAAACTGTTCGATAAAAAATTTAACTTTCATTTTCGAATTTAGCGGTGTAAAATACATAAAAAATGTCACCTCTCATCAAATGTAAATTTTTAGTGTAAACTAGTGTTATCATTCATTTGTTACAATATATTTATAAAAGCTATTCAAGTACAAGCAAATGCTAATTTAAAAATCCCAATGTTTTCTTAATTTCAAAAAAAAAAAAACTTTCAACCAAAGATACAAAACCTTCAAAATTGGTCTTAATTGAAATTTTGCACAAATTCGTCCTTTATGTGCAGGCAGGTCAAGTTCGAAGATGGGCTATATCGGTCCATGTTTTGATATTGCCCCCATGTATACCGATCTCCCCATTTTATTTCTTGAGCTTCTAGAATCCGTAGTTTTGATCCAATTTGCCTGAAATTGCAAATTTAGAGGTATTTAGGGCCATAAAGAGCTGTACCGAAAATGATGATTATCGGTCCATATTTTGATATAACCCCCATATGGGCCAATCTCCCGATTTTACTTCTTGGGCTTCTATAATCCGTAGTTTTTATCCAATTTGCCTGAAATTGGAAATTTAGAGGTATTTTAGAACCATAAAAAGGTATGCTGGAAATGGTGATTATCGGTCCATGGTTTGGTATAGCTCCCATATAGACCGATCTTCAGAATTATCCAATTTGCCTAAACATTGAAAATCTGGAGTTTTTTATACCCTGCGCCACATTGTGGAGCAGAGTATTATAAGTTAGTGCATATGTTTGCAACACCCAGAAGGAGACAAGATAGACACATGGTGTCTTTGGCAAAAATGCTCAGGGTGGGCTCCTGAGTCGATATAGCCATGTCCGTCTGTCCGTGAACACATTTTGTAATCAAAGTCTAGGTCGCAGTTTAGTCCAATCGACTACAAATTTGGCACAAGTATGTGTTTTGGCTCAGAATAGAACCCTATTGATTTTGGAATAAATCGGTTCAGATTTAGATATAGCTCCCATATATATCTTTCGCCCGATATGGACTAATATGGTCCCAGAAGCCAGAGTTTTACCCCAATTTGGTTGAAATTTTGCACTAGGAGTACAATTAGTAGTGTAGTCAAGTGTACAAAATTTTATTGAAATCGGTTCAGATTTAGATATAGCTCCCATATATATCGTTCGCCCGATTTACACTCATATGACCACAGTGGCCAATCTTTTACTCCGATTTAATTGAAATTTTGCACAGGGAGTAGAATTGGCATTGTAGCTATGCGTGCCAAATTTGGTTGAAATCGGTTCAGATTTAGATATATCTCCCATATATAGCTTTCGCCCGATTTACACTCATATGACCACAGAGGCCAATTTTTTGCTCCGGTTTAGTTGAAATTTTGCACAGGGAGTAGAATTAGCATTGTAGCTATGCGTGCCAAATCGGTTCAGATTTAGATATAGCTCCCATATATATGTTTTTCAGATTTCGACAAAAATGGTCAAAATACCAACATTTTCCTTGTGAAATCGCCACTGCTTAGTCGAAAAGTTGTAAAAATGACTCTAATTTTCCTAAACATATATATTGAGCGATAAATCATAAATAAACTTTTCCGATGTTACCTTAAAATTGCTTCATATTTAAATGTTTCCCATATTTTTTTATTAACATTGTGTTCCATCTTAGTGCATTAGCCGACTCAAATGTTGAGTCTATAGATTTTGTAGGAGTCTATCAAATTCTGTCCAGATCGAGTGCTATTTAAATGTATGTATTTGGGACAAACAATTATATATAGCCCCCAACATATTTGACGGATGTGATATGGTATCGAAAATGTAAATCTACAAAGTGGTGCAGGGTATAATATAGTCGGCCCCGCCCGACTTTAGACTTTCGTTACTTGTTTTAAGACTATAAATAGGTGTGCTGAATATATTTTGTATAGGTAAAGTTTTGATATAGCCCCCTTAAAAACCGGGCCGACGATTTGGGGTCTATATTCTAGAACCGCCATATAGACTGATATTGAAGGTGCGCTGATCATGAAAATTGTTTGAAACTGAATGTAAAATTTCCAGATTTTACTTTTCGTAATCATTAAAATAATAGCGGGGGAGGGGTAAAAATCTACAGATTTTAGATCAAGGCGTTGCTTAATCATTTGCTTGCATACTTACACGATATGATTATGATTCCTTTATAACTCAAACAAAAATGGTTCTTATAAATCCAGAATCTGATTTAGTCTTCAAAGGTAGAATTTTTAAATGTATCTTAGGGAAGCGTACTGATTGAACTGATCTGCTTGGGAGAATATTTGCCATAAAACCCCCTGAAATTCCATATATTATCAAGTACGGGTTACTATGACGAAGAATTTTCAAAGGAAACTATTATATTTGATTCATGGTGGTGGGTACTTAAGATACGGCCCGGCCGACTTTACTGCTTTGTATACTTGTTACAAATCAAAAATGTATTTCATTACCTTAAGAAAAATTGGGTTGCAACTCTTCCCAAAAACAATCTACCAAAATTTTTGGACAATTTTACCAAAAGTCTAATAAATTTAAGAAAGAAAATTTTGTCAAAATTTTATTTCTATAGAAAATTTTGTTAAAATTTTATATCTGTAGGAAATGTTGTCAACATTTTATTTCTAAAGAAAATTTTGTCAACATTTTAATTCTATAGAAGATTTTGTCAAAATTTTATTTCTATAGAAAAATTTGTCAAAATTTTATTCCTGTAGAAAATTTTGTCAAAATTTTGTCGAAATTTTATTTCTATAGAAAAGTTTGTCAAAATTTTATTTCTATAGAAAATTTTGTCAAAATTTTTTTATATAGGAAATTTTGTCAAAATTTTTTTTTAGAAAAATTTATCAAAATTTTATTCCTATAGAAAATTTTGTCAAAATTTTATTCCTATAGAAAATTTTGTTAAAATTTTATTTCTATAGAAAATTTTGTCAAAATTTTATTTCTATAGAAAATTTTGTCAAAATTTTATTTCTATAGAAAAATTTGTCAAAATTTTATTTCTATAGAAAATTTTGTCAAAATTTTGTATCTGTAGAAAATTTTGTCAAAATTTTATTTCTATGGAAAATTTTGTCAAAATTTTATTTCTATAGAAAATTTTGTCAAAATTTTATTGCCATAGAAAATTTTGTCAAAATTTTATTCCTATAGAAAATTTTGTCAAAATTTTATTCCTATAGAAAATTTTGTCAATAATTTTATTTCTATAGAAAATTTTGTTAAAATTTTATATCTGTAGAAAATTTTGGTTCTATAGAAAATGTTGTCAAAATTTTATTTCTATAGAAAATTTTGTTAAAATTTTATATCTGTAGAAAATTTTGTCAAAATTTTAATTCTATAGAAAATTTTGTCAAAATTTTATTTCTATAGAAAAATTTGTCAAAATTTTATTCCTGTAGAAAATTTTGTCAAAATTTTATTTCTATAGAAAATTTTGTCAAAATTTTATTTCTATAGAAAATTTTGTCAAAATTTTATTTCTATAGAAAAATTTGTCAAAATTTTATTTCTATAGAAAATTTTGTCAAAATTTTATATCTGTAGAAAATTTTGTCAAAATTTTATTTCTATAGAAAATTTTGTCAAAATTTTATTTCTATAGAAAATTTTGTCAAAATTTTATTCCTATAGAAAATTTTTTCAAAATTTTGTCAAAATTTTATTTCTATAGAAAAATTTGCCAAAATTTTTTTCCTATAGAAAATTTTGTCAAAATTTTATTTCTATAGAAAATTTTGTCAAAATTTTATTTCTATAGAAAAATTTGTCAAAATTTTATTTCTATAGAAAATTTTGCCAAAAATTTATTTCTATAGAGAATTTTGTCAAAATTTTATTTCTATAGAAAAATTTGTCAAAATTTTATTGCTATAGAAAATTTTGTCAAAATTGTATTCCTATAGAAAATTTTGTCAAAATTTTATTCCTATAGAAAATTTTGTCAAAATTTTATTCCTATAGAAAATTTTGTCAAAATTTTATTTCTATAGAGAATTTTGTCAAAATTTTATTCCTATAGAAAATTTTGTCAAAATTTTATTTCTATAGAAAATTTTGTCAAAATTTTATTTCTATAGAAAATTTTGTCAAAATTTTATTTCTATAGAAAATTTTTTTTAAATTTTATATCTGTAGAAAATTTTGTCAAAATTTTTTTCCTATAGAAAATTTTGTCAAAATTTTATTTCTATAGAAAATTTTGTCAAAATTTTATTTCTATAGAAAAATTTGTCAAAATTTTATTTCTATAGAAAATTTTGCCAAAAATTTATTTCTATAGAGAATTTTGTCAAAATTTTATTTCTATAGAAAAATTTGTCAAAATTTTATTGCTATAGAAAATTTTGTCAAAATTGTATTCCTATAGAAAATTTTGTCAAAATTTTATTCCTATAGAAAATTTTGTCAAAATTTTATTCCTATAGAAAATTTTGTCAAAATTTTATTCCTATAGAAAATTTTGTCAAAATTTTATTCCAATAGAAAATTTTGTCAAAATTTTATTCCTATAGAAAATTTTGTCAAAATTTTATTTCTATAGGGAATTTTGTCAAAATTGTATTTCTCTAGAAAATTTTGTCAAAATTTTGTCAAAATTTTATTCCTATAGAAAATTTCGTCAAAATTTTATTCCTATAGAAAATTTTGTCAAAATTTTATTTCTACAGAAAATTTTGTCAAAATTTTATTTCTACAGAAAATTTTGTCAAAATTGTATTTCTATAGAAGATTTTGTCAAAATTTTAATTCTATAGAAAATTTTTTCAAAATTTTATTCCTACAGAAAATTTTGTCAAAATTTTATTTGTAGTTGTTGTATAGTTGACCTTTTAGTATATAGATAGGCTTGA